>NC_039364.1:125102307-125404458 GCF_003573695.1 Papaver somniferum
CGAATAACACTATTTTAGTGCTTTTGCAGAAAGTACACACGAACCCGATCACCAGAAGAATCCGAAGCTAAATGGTGCTTTTTGAACATCATAACCGTGTCGTAATCTGGTACCCCAGGAAGATGAGCCGTCGGCTAATGTGCATCTTGAGTTCTTATCGAAGAGGATGGATCTGGAATGAATTTCTTGACACATTTTCAGTTCTTCAAGCAAGCTGATGTCACCGATTGTCCTTACTGACTGCAGTTAGTACCGGCGGTGGTGTTTGTGTCTCTTTATGATTTACTGTAGTTTTTATTCTTAAAATGAGTGTTGATTAATGATGGTTGAAGACATGAAAGAAAACGGTAACAAGCTTTGAATTCTGC
The DNA here is from genome assembly GCF_003573695.1 of Papaver somniferum. NCBI lineage: Eukaryota > Viridiplantae > Streptophyta > Magnoliopsida > Ranunculales > Papaveraceae > Papaver > Papaver somniferum. The sequence goes on from NC_039364.1 coordinate 125,102,676, forward strand.
TGGCAGTGATGGGTTTTCACCCAAACATGGTGTTCGGTAGTGGAGTAGAGGTGAATCTGTATGAGAAACTCTTGATGATGTCGATATGTAGAAGCGAGTATCAGTCTTGGTGATGTTCTACAACAGAAACAATGTGTATGATCTCCAATGTCTAAGTTGGGTTTCGCTGGTCGAGTTAACTGGCGGTGCTGGTTTGTTGTGGGGTGAGCTGTGAATTCGATGGGATAAAGCAGGTAGCAGAGAAATGAGAGTGTGTTGGCAGTGAAGCTCGGGTTTTGGAGAGCTTGGACGTGACTGAGATGTTTTGCATCCACTGCAGCAACATCAACAGATGAGTTCGATAGGTATCAGCTGCCGCTGGTGAAGGGTTCGATGTAAAGTGGAAATTGAATTATTGTCCCTCCTTTTAACGGGCCTTCACAAATATCCCTAGGCCTCTTTACAAATGTCCCTGATGGCATAATTGAAATTCTGGTTAAAAAGGTCAGTTTTATAATTTCTTTTGTAACGTTCTACTTCTTCTTCACTTTCAAAAGATTCATCACTCGGACGAAAGTCAGTTGAACCCATCACCACCATCTCCATCGTCACCCCTCCGTCTCCATCTCCATCGCTTCCACAACCATCACCACCACCACCACCATTTCAGAGTGAAATCGAAGAAATTGTAGATTGAGAGAGATCTACATGTGAAATGGAGGCAGCAGCTGCTGCTGTTAATACCATATCGAGAAACTAATTGAGAGAGTGAAGAACAGAAATTGTGAGATGAAAAGAGATGAAACGGCTACTGATGAAGTAAATCAAGACAGAGATCGAAACGAATATCTCTGTTGTTTCTGCCAAGAGGGTTTCGATTTGCAACAGGAATTGAACCTGAGAGTGTAAGAAAATGGTGCTGATTCGAAGAAAACGATGGGGTTGGAATGGATCTGAGGTTGATTCGCTGAACTCGTAAAGGATGAAGAGATAATTCCATTGTTGATTGTAACAAGAAAACGATGGTGTTAAAATGGGTTTGAGGGTTCTGTTGCCGTTGAATCAATTGAAGAAGAATCGAAGATTCAGATGGAGTAAAGTTGAATTAGGGTTTGTTGAAAAGCAGATGAATGTTGGTGTTGAGTTGATGCTGGCTGGTGGCAGTGTTGGTATGAGCTGTTGTTACAGAGATCGAAGCCTGTTGCTGGATGAACTATGGTGGTTATCTGGGTTGAAGCAGGCAGTGATATAACAGCTGCAATATGGTGGTGCAGAACAAGGGTGTTGTATTGGTGTTCAGTCAGCTAGCTATGCGTTTAGATGGGTACAACTGATGGAAGGAAATGGAATATAAGAGGAGCTGAGAAGATTACAGAGGGGTTGGAGTCAGATTTGTGTTTAGATTCAGATGGAGAGCTTGGTCTTGAAGTTGTTGTTGTTCATGAAACTACAGGTGATGATCAATTGTTGTTGTTTATATGTTTTTATGGGATCAATTGTTGTTGTTGATCCAATTTTTGGGATCAACTGCTATTGTTGATCCAATTTTTTATGGGATCAACTACGGTTGTTGATCCATTTATGGGATCAACTCCTGTTGTTGACCCAATTTTTTATGGGATCAACTATTGTTGTTGACCCAATTTTTTATGGGATCAACTACTGTTGTTGATCCTTTCAACTCCTATTGTTGGCAATATGTCATTGGATAAGTATAATCATGCTTGTAGTTTAATTCATGTAAATTTCTTCCAATGTTGAACTTGTGGTGCAATGGTAGCATGACTGACTCCGTGTTAGATGATGCATGTTCGACTCACGCCAAGTTCACTCCATTTACATGGATCAACTTTCATTGTTGATCCAATTTAGGGGATCAACTACCATTGTTGATCCCCTAAATTTGATCATCTTCTACTGTTGGTTCTATTTTTATTTGGATCAACTACTGTTGTTGATACAAAAATATTTGAACCAGTGGTGGCGGTGGTGGCGGCGGCGGCGGTGGCAGTGGTGGCGGCGGCGACAGACTAGTGATGGTGGTGGCGACCGACTAGTGGTGGTGGTGTAATGGTGGTGGTGAAGGAGTGGTGGTAGAATATTAGTGGTGGTGGCGGTTGGTAGGTGGTGGTTGTTGAACGGTGGTGGTGGAATGGTAGTTGAATGTTAGTGGTGGTGATGGTGGTGGTAGTGAAGTGGTAGAGGAAGAAATTTGTTCCATTTTGAAATAAAGAAAAATATTATATGGGTGAGGGTATTAAGATAAATTTACTATTGTCAAAGTAAGAGACATAGTTAGGGTTCTTACCAGAAGTGCCTTGACATGAGGAAGAAGATAATCTGTTGACAAGCTATTTTTATCTTACAATTATCTCTTTAATATCCTCTCTTATCGTATCAATTTTCCTTTCTTCTGGAATGATCTTCTTAACAGGAACAATGTTGCATTTAGAGACAAAGCGTTGAACTTCCTTAGGACGATGTTTATTAAGACGTCCATTCTGCCCTTGAACATTGGAGGAACTCACTGTACTGACTTTCCTAGTTGCATACACAGGATAGGTACGAAAACCAATTGGTTCAATCATACGGATGTCAGACACACCTTTGAGAATCAAATCTAGGGTGTGTTGAAGTTGAACTAAGGAGTCTTTATTCAACTTGGAGTTTCTCTTCTGTCTAACAGAACACTTGGTCTCACAGACAAGACATACCTTTTGATCATAGGAATGATTGGAGGATGTAGTATTAACATTACCGTCAGAAGAGTTGTCTCTTTTACAAAATGTCCCAAGTTCATGATTGGAAGAAACATTAGGAACATCTGTATTTACTTCTGAATGTAAAGCATCAGATGTTCTTGGTACATTAGATTGCTTTGAACATCCTTGAATGGAGAGTTTACTCAAGCGACATTCAATATCCAAGGCATCCTTTTCGAGGATGGCCTCAAAAGTCAAGCATGAAGACTGATCTTCAGCGTTGCCATGGACTTTGCAATCTCTTACAATACCAAGAAGAGCATTGACATGGTGTTTTAACTGATTCATTCTAACATCTTGAATTCTAACAAGATATAGAATCAATTTACTCTCTTCAGTTGTATCCCATTCATTAGAAGAGAAGGTCTCTTTCGAAGGGTAATCATGAACACTCATGCCATTGTTTGTCTGTCTCGTCGAACCACAAGGTTTCTCTATATTTGAGATTGAAGTTTTCTCTTTAATAGATTTAGACGAGAGAGAATCTTTATTACTGGTGATGCGTTTATCAGAGATAGTACTCTTGTCCATAGAGCCAGATCGCTACAAACACAGACTGATGAGGTCTTAGTGTGTTTGCCTGCTCTGATACCAATTGAAAAAGCGGGGGTCTAACAACACCACCCAATATTTTGCTTAGCAATCTATATGGACAAAATCCAATATACTTTTTATGAGAATCAACTAGACAGTTAGACTCAATCAATAAATACATATATCAAAGAGTTTATATCTCAATCTCTCGATTTGATCTTTACTCAAGCAAATGGAAATATGCGAGTCTTTATCAAAGAGAGATAACTTGGACGGTACCAAAGACCAATGTCCAAGGATCAATCAATATCAATCAACAACTAAAGGGTGGATTTCCAATTGATGATCTTTAACGCACAACCTGTATTATTTCAATTATATAAAAAATATAATGCAGAAAAGAAATAACACAGACACCAGAAGTTTTGTTAACGAGGAAACCGCAAATGCAGAAAAACCCCGGGACCTAGTCCAGATTGAATACACACTGTATTAAGCCGCTATAGACACTAGCCTACGACAAGCTAACTTTGTACTGGACTATAGTTGAGCCCCAATCAGTCTCCCACCAATCCAAGGTACAATTGTACTCCTACGCCTCTGATCCCAGCAGGATACTACGCACTTGATTCCCTTAGCTGATCTCACCCACAACTAAGAGTTGCTGCAACCCAAAATCGCAGACTTGATAATAAACAAATCTGTCTCACACAGAAAAGTCTATCAAAGGATAAATTTGTCTCCCACAGATAAATCCTAGGTTTTGTTCCGTCTTAAGATATAAAATCAAGGTGAACAGGAACCAATTGATAATCCGGTCTTATATTCCCGAAGAACAGCCTAGATTAATCAATCACCTCCCTACAATCCTTCCTGACTACACATGTGGTTTGTCGAGGAATCACAGACAGTGAGACGAAGATGTTTGTGACTTCTTTATCTTGCCTATAGGAGAACTCTCACGATCTCAAGCCAATCAATAGATTGTACTCGTACGATATAAGATGCAAGATCAGATCACACAATTATGATAAAAGTAGTATCGGTCTGGCTTCACAATCCCAATGAAGTCTTTAAGTCGTTAACCTAGTTTTAGAGAAGAAAACCAAAGGTTAAAGGAGAATCGACTCTAGCGAGCGCACTAGTATCACACAGAAGTGTGGGGATTAGTTTTGCACAATGCTAGATGTCTCCTTTATATAGCCTTCAAATTAGGGTTTTTCCTTAGTTACAAAGCAATCCATATTCACCGTTAGATGCAAACCTGATTTAGATTCAAGATAATATTTCTCGACCGTTAGATCGAAAACTTAGCTTGTCACATACACTTGGGTATACGTTTACTGGGTTTGTGAAAACCATGCCCAAACGTGTACGTGTATGTTGGTTTAACATAGTAACCCAAAAGGTTAACCATATGAGCATTTCATATTAACCTAGTTCTTCTTCACCATAACTAGTTCGATTGACTCAAATGAACTAGTTAGAGAGTTGTTCAATTGCTATGGGATCTTATGTAACTACACAAGACACAATTGAAACAAACATGATTTGATTCGATTGAATCGTCTCATGAAATTTATAGCCACGGTTTGCATAAAGCATTCCTTAGTAATTTAAGTTTCATGTTCAGAGCACATCTTTACATCATAACCACTTAAGCTCACAAACAAGTTCGCGGACTTAAGGCAACTGACAGAGTTTTCCAAACTCAGCAGAAAATCTCGGCAAAGAGACTTCCGCCAGTTCGCGGACTAGGTTCGCGGACTAAACACGCAAACGAGTTTTTGGAAAATCCCATCAGAAATTATCGGTAAGAGAACTTTCGTTAGTTCGCGGACTGAGTTCGCAAACTGAGTTCGCGGACTTGGCAAAGCCAATTCCTCCGGTTTCTCTCAATCAACAAAGTTCAAAAACTTCGAATTAAGGAATACATGGTTATGTAATCTAAACTCTCATTCCAATCATTGAGACATTCTCAGAGGACGTTATATAGTCGTTATTCACCGACTGTTTCACGTCAGAGAAATTCTCAAAGTAATTGAAACTTTTCATGACTTTCGACACTAGGTGAAGATAAACTTGATCAAAGCGAAACGATTTACCAACACACGATTTCGAGAAAAAGATAAGTAGTGAATACTCATCTCGAAATATGAAATGTGTATGATCCAGTCTATATAGCATACAAATTTTTGTCTCATAAGAAGTAGGAGATAGAATAGATAGACTTTTGAGTGATAGATAAGATCAAGTCTCCATATACCTTTTTGTTGATGAAGTTCCACGGTTCCTTGAGTAGATCTTCGCTGTTGTATGATGAATCGCCATGAAGTCCTTGAGCTCAACTACACTTTTCTATCCTAGTCCGAGACTTAGCTATTATAGACTAGAAATCAAGACTCATAGTTTTGATCACTAACATTGACAAACATGCTTGATATAGCAATGCATGCGAGGTCGACCGAGCTACGCTCTAACAAATATAAAACATGAAAGACAAAGTACAATAGGAAAACAATACTAAAAATAGTTTATGTTTCCTTCTCTCTAACAATTCTCTATGAATGGGTTGTTTCCAGATGCCTGCATTTGGTGGAGCTGTACTGCCGGAACTAAGAAGCTTAAGCTGTAGTCGAGAAGGTGAGAGAACAAGAGTGGCACTGGTGGTGCTGTATGTAGTCTGAACTGGGGTCAATTCTTAATGCATCAAAGAAGATGAAGAGTTTGTATGTCATCCAGAGTTGGTAAAACTCGATTGACGACTGTAATGGGTTGCGGCTGGTGGAGATGAATTCTGTCCAGTTGCTGGAAGTAATGAATTATCGAGATGGTACCTGAGTTCATATTTGAGGGTTCAGTTTGGCAGAGTCAGAGACTGGTGCTGATGGAGTTTCAGCCTAAAAAGGAGAAGCTGAGACTTGGTATTGAGTTGTAAAGATGATGGAGTAAGGAGTTGGACGGACGGAAAGATGCAGTGGCCAGACTTTGGTAATGATTGGAATTTGGAAATTAGCATATGGATTTTGGACTGGGCCTTCGGAAGCAATTCGCTAGGTCTTGGATTTCTTGGCAGCAACTTTGTATAGACGAAGAGAAACTCAATAGGGAGAGGCCGGTTTGGGATCTCTTTTGCGAGTAGCCGAAACCAGAGAAAAGAAAAGAGAGGCATCACTACGGAGGTGGAAGACTAGGGTTTGCGATTTTTATGTTTTCATTTCCATTTTGATATGCTAGTGACTCTCCTTCATATGTTTATGGCTTTTGAGAAAACCATGTCTAGCTAAATCTTTGTAGCTAGGGTTTTTATGTTGAAACCACATGGAGTTTTAGGCTATTTTGAATCGAATAAAATTGAGCAAAAGACCGTTATGATTTTATCAAATTAATTCTTAATATTGTTTATTGATTAATCGAAATATGAGTTGTTGCTTGTAACAGACTCAGGTACAAGTATAGAGATTGAGAAGGACTTGAGCTTAGATCCTAATAACTTCACTCCAGCCACACTGGACTCAATACTCTTTTCTATTAATTCATTGCTGAAGAAGGACAACATGGTATCACGAGTCTTTATAGGACAGACTCAAACCCTAAAGCATTCACAGTTTCACAGCCCTACACGTGGGTTGATCTACACCATTTCATGCTAAAAGTCTCTTAACAATAATTTAAACTCTACGTAAATTAAATGCAAGCTTAAGCCCTAATTATCTATTCTAGCTAAGGCACCCTCTGATGGATAAGGGCTAGTCAGGTGCATGACAATAACCCCCATCTTCAGACCATCCTTGCCCTCAAGGATGAAATTTTGGAAAATGAGCGCGGACATGAGCCTTATCCTCCCAGGTTGCATTATCTGGTGAGGTATGAGACCATTGGATCAATAGCTGAGGTACTTCATGCCCATGCCTTGTGATCTATCGAGAGTCTAGAATGGTCACATGCACAAGAACAATTTCTCCTTTGTCATCAACAGTTGGTAGAGTTGGAATTGAAGTGTGAGATGCTCCCAACTTCTGCTTCAACTGAGAAACGTGGAAGACAGGGTGTATGCGGCACCTTGCAGGTAGGTCTAGTTTGTAAGCCACTTCCCCGATGTGTTCCAGTATGAGATAAGGTCTATAGTAGCGTGCAGAAAGTTTGAAGTTTCGACCAACCTGTGAGGATGATTGTCTAAATGGCTGAAGTTTGAGATAAACCCAATCCCCAACACTAAAAGATCTATCAGTGCGCTTCTTGTATGCAAACCATTTCATTATCTCTTGAGCTTTTGTGAGAGACTCCTTTAATAAATCCAAGACCGCATCTCTGTTTTTCAAATAAACTTCTACTGCTGCAACTGATTTGGTGACTTCATTTGGGAATCCAAGGTGAGGTGGTGTGTAGCCATATAAAGATTTCAAAGGTGTCATCTTCAAGCTTGTGTGGTAATTGGTATTATACCACCACTCAGCCAATGGTAACCATGAAGACCAGTTCCTTGGTTTGTGCCCAATCATGCATCTGAGGTACCCTTTTAAGCAGGAATTGACTCTCTCAGTCTGGCCATCTGTTTGAGGATGGTAGGATGTGGAAAGATGAAGGCTAGTACCCATTGCTTTGAATAGCTCCTGCCAGAAATGGCTAGTGAAGACCTTGTCTCTGTCTGAAATTATTGTGGCAGCCAAACCATGGAGTTTAAGCACATGAGTAATGAACTCATTAGAAACAGATGAAGTAGTGAAATGGTGGCTCATGCTGAGGAAGTGAGCAAATTTAGTGAGTCTATCCACTACTACAAAGATGACATCTTTCTTGTTAGACTTGGGAAGGCCCTCAATGAAGTCCATACTGATGTGTTGCCAAGGTTGTGATGAAATGGGTAATGGATGTAACAATCCAGCTGGATGAGCCAAGTCAACTTTATTTCTTTGGCATGTGTCACAATGACTAACCATCAAGAATACCTCCTTCTTTAGACCTGGCCAGTAGAAATAGGTTTTAGCTCTCACATAGATCCCTTGAGTGCCTGAGTGTCCACCAATTGCAGAAGCATGCACAGATTGTAAGATGGATGCTATCAAGTTGGTGTTAGTGCCTATATATACTCTGCCTTTGTATCTCAACACACCTTCAAGATAAGTATAATTTGGGACAGCAGCAGCATTGACAAGCAATTTAGGAATGAGCTGGGAGGCAAGAGTGTCATTGGTGTAACTGTTAACAACTCCGGTTGACCAAGTTGGGGTAGAGAGAGACATGGCATTGCAGCTTGTAGATGGAGAAGAATGTATCCTAAATAAAGCATCAGCAACTGTGTTGTCCTTCCCTTTTTTGTAATGTATGATGTAATCAAAACCCAATAATTTCATCAGCCATTTTTGTTGAAGAATAGTCGTAATAATGAATTTTTTCCCCAATAAATAATGTCTCCATTTAGTGACAGACCTAACCACAACTAAGAGCTATTTTTCATAAGTAGATAATGCCATGTTCTTTGGGCCATGTGGTTGCCTGAAAAATGCAATGACTATGCCTTCTTGCATAAGGATTGCACCAATACCAGTGCAGCATGCATCTGCTTCCACTACAAAGGTATTTGAGAAATCAAGTAGAGTTAATACAGGTCTGGAGCATATTGCAGCTTTGAGTTGTGTAAAGGCTTGAAATGTTTCCTCGGACCAGTTGAATGCATTTTTCTTTAGTAAATCAGTGAGGGGTTTGCTGATAATCCCATAACCTCTCACCAATTTTCTGTAATATCCAGTAAGCCCCAAGAACCCTCTAAGTTGCTTGATATTTTCCAGTCTTGCATTGCTTGAATATTGGAAGGATCAGCAGCTACACCTTCATCTGTGATAATTTGGCCAAGATAATCCAAGGAAGATTGAGCAAAGCAGCATTTTGAGTACTTTGCAAATAGTTGGTGTTGCCTCAGCAGGGAGAGAACCAAGGACAAGTGTTGGAAATGGTCAGTAAGTGTGGCACTATACACCAATATATCATCAAAGAAGACTAAAACAAACTTCCTAAGGTATTCTACAAAAACATAATTCATCAAAGCTTGAAAAGTAGCAGGAGAATTAGTTAAGCCAAATGGCATAACTTTGAATTCATAGTGACCATGGTGTGTTCTAAAGGCAGTTTTTGGGATATCAGGATCATGTAATCTGATTTGGTGGTATCCTGACCTTAAATCAATCTTAGTGAAGAATTTAGAACCATGGAGTTCATCTAGAAGTTCATCAATCACAGGGATGGGGAATTTGTATTTGATGGTTAGGTCATTTAACTTCCTATAATCAACACAAAAACGCCAAGAGTTTTCTTTCTTTTTGACAAGTAAGATAGGGGAAGCAAATGGGCTATTGCTGGGTTGAATAATCCCTGTATGGAGCATTTCTTTGATTAATGATTCTACAACAGATTTGTGAATGAATGGACATTTATAGGGTCTTAAGTTGACTGGCTGAGCATTAGTCTTGAGTGGTATTTGATGGTCTAAGATTCTTGGTGGTGGTAAGGTGGATGGTTCTGAAAAACATCTTCATATTGAGTGAGCACCTCCTGAATTGGAGGTGGTATAGGGTCATTAATGGGCTGAACAGAAATGGTAAAAAGTTGCCCAAATAATCCATGAGTATTTTGCGGAAGAAATTTTTGACTGCTTTACCACTCATCATTTTAAGGGATGGTGTAGAGGAGATACCTTGCAAAGTTATGTGATTGCCCTGATGAAGGAAGGAGATGCATAATGTTGCTAAGTTAAACACCACATCACCAAGAGTATGCAACCAATCTGCACCCAGAACTATGTCACACCCTCCAAGAGGAAGTAAATGGAAATCTCCTGCAAATTGATGGCCTTGCATTTGCCAACTGAGCTGCTTACATCTGCCTGTGCTTGTAGTTCGATCTCCATTAGTCACTGTGACTATCATGTGAGCTGTGGGGTGTATTGCACACTTCAATTTGGTAGCTAACTCAGTATCAATGAAGCTGTGGGTGCTTCTGGTATCCACTAAGACGGTGATTTGATGTTTTTTTAACAAACCAGGGATACGTATTGTATCACCACTTGTATGACCAGTGAGGGCGTGTAGAGAGATTTCCATCTCAGATTCTACTGCTTGATCAGAAGGTGTCTCTTGAGGAGGAGGATCAACAGCTTGAGAAAATTCTTCTTCCATAACAACCATTAACAGTTGTTGGGATTTTCATTTATGGCCAGTAACATATTTTTCATCACAGTTATAAAAAAGTTGCTTTGCTCTTCTTTGATTCATTTGTTCCTGTGTAAGTCTTCTAATTGGGGGAATATACACAGAGTGAGTTGGGGGAATTGAAGTAGTAGGTAAGGGGGTAGATCTGGGTTGAGAAGTGGTAGGTAATGATGCTGGTGGAGTTTTAGGAGGTGGGTTTGAGGATTTAGTGAAATAAGAAGATGTTGTAGGTGGATTAAATACAGGGTTTTTGGAGGTTGGGTGTTGAGATGAAATGGCATTTTGTTGTAATCTGGCTAAGTAGAAAGACAGTGACAAGGTAGTGGGTTTATGCATTTGGACAGATCTTTTAAGCTCCTCTTTTAGGCCACTAATAAAGCTCATAAAAAATACTCTTCAGATAGAGATGGGTTTTTGTTAATCATTAAGCTCTTGAATAACTCAAACTGCTCAAAATATTCATCTATTGTGGTTAGTTGTGAGAGTTTGCTGAAACAACCCACATAGTTATCATCTGCAAGATCCTCAAATCTACCACAAAGACTCTCAACAAAATCAGGCCAAAGTATAAAGGTTTTACCAGCTGAAAAATAAAAAAACCAAGAGTCTGCCTTACCTTCAAGGGACATAGAAGAAAAACCCACTTTCTGTGATTCCTCTATAAGGTGGATCTGGAAAAATCTTTCACACTTGCGAATCCAACTTCTGGGATTATCACCACTGAATTTAGGTAGATCTACTTTGGGTGGTTTAATATGAGTTGCAGAAACAATATCTCTGGAAGTAGAAGGGCGCTCTGTATGGGAATAACCAGAAAATGGTGGTGGTGGTGTGATGTGATAAGAGTGGTGTTGGGAGTCATGTTTTTCAGCCAGAATCGAAATAAGTTTATCTAACTTTGTTTGTGTGGCTGTAGTTGCGGAGGTAAGATTTTGAAGGCTGAAACAGATATTATCTAACTTCTCACCATGTGAAGTAGCATCAGCAGTACGAATAGCAGATTCACGTGTGTGGTTTTCATTCAAAGCTTTCAATAATTCTTTGAGTTCTATGGTAGTACTATCTACATCTTTAACCGTAGGACCTCCTGTCATGATGAAGATGAAGGACACTGGATGACACCAATTGTAACAGACTCAGGTACAAGTATAGAGATTGAGAAAGACTTGCGCTTAGATCTTAATAACTTCACTGTAGCCACACTGGACTCAGTACTCTTTTCTATTAATTCATTGTTGAAGAAGGACAACAAGGTATCACGAGTCCTTATAGGACAAACTCAAACCCTAAAGCATTCACAGTTTCACAGTCCTACACGTGGGTTGATCTACACCGTTTCATGCTAAAAGTCTCTTAACAATAATTTAAACTCTATGTAAATTAAATACAAGCTTAATCCCTAATTATCTATTCTGTCTAAGGCACCCTCTGATGGATAAGGGTTAGTCAGGTGCATGACATTGCTCACGGGTTTTGTATACAATAACTTTTGCGCGTAATTGTTAGGTTCGTAAATATATTTTTGTCTCATTATTTGATATTCCATGCTTGGGTGAATATCTTTGATGAGCTATGCTTAGAAGAGACATATAATATTTTGTGAATCACTATTTTAGTTTCGTATAACTTTCTCGCTGATGCAATTTTATGGTGCATGCTTGGATTTATTCTTTTGATGTGCTACGCTTAGGGTATACCAGTGACATTTGCGATTCTAATACATATAATAGGTGATGTCAATTGAACGAACAATAAATAAATATTCATGAATTATGTTTCATTCAGTAATTGAATAGAAATTGTGTTGGATACTATGAATCCTGGTTACCGACTTTCCCATTGATTTTATTTTATTAGTATAATTTTATTATTTAGTTTTCAATTCTAAAAATTCAAAAATATTATTTCTTGATATTTTAATTAGAGATATTGGTTAGGGTGTTTCCACCGCGCCCTGTGGGTTCGACTTGTACTTACCTCTGTCTACTAGTTAGACACTGTGCTATTGCGGTTATTTACACATTTTTGTGTCTAAGTTGTCCTCAATTTTCAGTATTGTTGGCACTCGATTTTGTACTTATTATGGCGTTTTCTGTGTTTGTAGGTATTTTTGGGAAATAAACATTTTTGGAAAAATCGGCTCGAAAAATTACTCGGAGCACCCTCCGGAGAACATCTGCTAAACGGACCCCTACTTTGGATAAGGGGCACCTCAAGTGCTAAGGGCACCAACCTTCTATTCACACACCAGGGCACCCCATCTGCTATCAACACCCAACTTTTGGTTAAAGGCACCAATCATCTTCACCAGTTGAACGAGTATATTTGGCGGGAAAAGAATTTCAGTTTGGCGTAACTCTCTGTTTTGATATCTGCGATAATTTCGTGAGATTTTCTCGTCGCATTTGCTTGGGTTGGGCCTGTTAATCTTATAGAGGTCCGGTAAGTACCTTAGATTCGAGAAACAAGGTGAGTACGTGTTTTGTTTCTAAAACAGAACAAAGACATATTCTCGGGATTTATGTGGAAGTTACGTGGATATCTCCTCCTTCCACGAGTTTACCTCAATCAGTTACGAGAATACATCGTGTTTGAATGATTTCATCTGATGGATAACGTGCGAGGGAGATAAAATAGGAAATAATATCACGGGATATTATAGAGGAATAATGAAGAATATCTTGTATTAAACCGAGAAGATTTGGAGGCTGTCGAGTATAAATAAGCTATTGGGGTTGTTAGAGCACTGCTCGGTCGAACTCGCATGCGTTGCTATCTGTAGATGGTGGATTTTCGACAAAGGCTAAAATCGTAAAACCATAATTGTACATGCTCCTGATCCAGCAATCAGATGAGTATTGAGGCTCATGTCTCTCATTGAAGCATGAAAGCTCATGCCACAAGAATCTCTGACTGAGTATATTGTCTCTCAGAGCATATGTGAATATGCAGTCTCTCAACTGAGGCAACGACATATCTCATGAATACTGAGCAATTTCAGTAATTACTTTTATATAGAATCGAACGATTGGACGGCTCCTAGACAGCTTGCCTGCTAGTATAGAGCAATAACGTCTTCAGGATGTACCAATGTTTTCCTTGACTATATAAAAGACATGTGTATAGAATTATTATGATTGGACGGCTCCTAGACAGCTTGCCTGCTAGTATAGAGCGATAACGTCTTCAGGATGCAACTACGTGTTTTCCCTGACTATACTATACATAATAAATATGACGCTTCAACTAGCTTATATCACCCAATCCTCTAATAATTAATGCTCCTAGACGGCATGCCTGCTAGTATAGAGCCATCAATTAATTATTTCTAAATCATTAGATTTATTAACTGAATCCTTAGAAAATATTCTACGTTCTTCATAATATTTCATTATTTCAATGCATGATTCTTCCCAGCAGAATTCCATGGGTTAGTGATAAATATTCAACATACGGGCATCTGAACCGCCATCGAGTAAGCCCTAAGAAAATGGTGCAAGTGTATTCCACAATAATGCGCTAACGAGCCCCTGAATGCGCGAACGAACATTCAAAAAATGCAAAGGCACGATGAAACCATGGAGGAAAATAATAATAATAAAATATTTAAAAGAGGCGTCTAAGGGGACCGAGCCCACCGGCCGGCCAGTCATGCCGCAGTGGCCGGTCCCACACCCTTCCTTTATTTTATCGTATTTTATTATTTTCCCTTGATCCCATGAAAATCCTCTCATTTGAGCAAATTCCTTAATTTTATGAAACTCCTCAGTTTCATGATATTTCCTTCACATCAAGGAAATTATGCAAAATTATATAAAATTAGGATAGGTGTCATGGGACCGTGGTCGCTAGCTGGCCGGCCATGCCCTAGCCGTGACTGTCCTACACCTTGTAATTCCTTATTTTATTAATTATTATTTCCATCATCACATGGAAATTCCTTAATTTTATGAAACTCCTCAGTTTCATGATATTTCCTTCACATCAAGGAAATTATGTAAAATTGTATAAAATTAGGAAAGGTGTCACGGGACCGTGGTCACTAGCCGGCCGTCCATGCCCTAGCCGTGACCGTCCTGCACCTTGTAATTCCTTATTTTATTAATTATTATTTCCATCATCACATGGAAATTCCTTAATTTTATGAAACTCCTCAGTTTCATGATATTTCCTTCACATCAAGGAAATTGTACAAAAATTACATAAAATTAGGAAAGGTGTTACGGGACCGTGGTCACTAGCTGGCCGGCCATACCCTAGCTGTGACCGGTCCTACACCTTGTAATTCCTTATTTTATTAATTATTTCCATCATCTCATGGAAATTCCTTAATTCTATGAAACTCATTCGTTTCATGGTATTTCCTTCACATTAAGGAAATTGTACAAAAATTACATAGAATTAGGAAAGGTGTCACGGGACCGTGGTTACTAGCCAGCCGGCCATGCCCTAGCCGTGACCGGTCCTACACCTTGTAATTCCTTATTTTATTAATTATTTCCATCATCTCATGGAAATTCCTTAATTCTATGAAACTCCTTCGTTTCATGGTATTTCCTTCACATTAAGGAAATTGTACAAAAATTACATAAAATTAGGAAAGGTGTCACGAGACCGTGGTCACTAGCCGGCCGGCCGTCCCCTAGTCGTGTCCGGTCCCACACCTTGTAATTCCTTATTTTATTAATTATTTCCATCATCTCATGGAAATCCCTTAATTTCATGATATTTCCTTCAAATCATGAAAATAATATAAAATTAGGGGAGACTCACGGGAGCGGGCCCTGGCCGGACGACCATGCCCAAGCCGGTCCCACACGCCCTTATTTTATTATTATTAATGTTATTTGTTTCCCTCATCTCATGGAAACTCCTTAACTTCAAGGAAACTCCTTGATTTCAACAAACTCCTTGATTTCATGATATTTCCCTAAACTCATGAAAATAATAATAAATTAGGAAAAGTGCCATGAGACCGTGCTCATTGGCCGGTCGGCCATGCCTTAGCCATAGCCGGTGTTGCACTTCATGATTCCTTCATTTTATTATTATTATTTCCTTCATCTTATGAAGTTTCCTCAGTTTCAGCAAAATCCTTGATTTCTTCATATTTTCTCAAAATGTTGCTCAAACGCACATCATAAAATATCAAAATTCTTAGGACCGAGTCGCGGACAATTTGGAGACGTTAGCATGTTACCTTGACCGACCAAGGTTGATTCTTTGGGTTGCAAGGAGCCGGTCCCACGCATTTTCACAATTTGACCTAATTTGCACAATTGCACGCATTAGGTCCAGAATTCTTCCAAACGACTTGGAATTTCATAAAATGATCGTCAGTCGATCCCGTGACCAACCAGGGCCAGTTTCATGACCCCTTGATCGGTCCTTCATCTCTTCATAATTTATTAGGTTTTATCACCTAAGGTTCAGACGAACATATTTCAATAAATGATTAAACCAGCATTTAATCATCTTTTCACCAACTGGTCTTCAAGAGACTTTGATATTTTTCTCACTAGAGTATCTGGGCGTTACATGGTCGACTCATCATCCCATGAATCCGGTCCCTCCTTCACTCCGACGTTGATTGTCAATAAATCAACAATTGATCTTCAATAAATCATCAATTGATCAACAATTGATCAAAATTAGGGTTTCGAATCCAAAGCTCTGCAAAACATAATTATGAGCAGATTCGAACACTAATAATTTTATGTTGATCCCGTGATCAACATTTTAGTTAACTATACCCGGTTCAGTTTTGAATTGATATTTTATTTGGTCATGTTACCAATAATTCACCAAACGAGAAATACTTGCTCAAATGAGCAATATTTGCTTTGACTAAGGAATATTGGTTCAGCTATCAATATTCAACAATTCATCAAGTGAACAATATTTGTTCATCTTAACTATCAACATTTATTCGACAATTGTACTTCTATCTCAACAGACACGTTCAATTCATTAGTTCCAGAACATTTATTCGACTCAGCAATGCAAGGACTCATCGTCCCATGAAGTCAGCAACTGACTAACTAAATACACGTCTGCCTTGCAGAATCCACAATCACGAGATATCAATCGTATCACATGGGGGATATTAACTAGGGTTTGGTCTGGCATCCTACGGCACGTGTGTTCACCCATGATGAGAATGTGACTAAGACGTGCAAGAAGTCAAAGGAGTTAACGAAGTAGTGGGTGGACAGTCAACCAAACCTCCGCACGATGAGAAACTGGTTTTACACGATTTTCCACTTTCCCACTCTTCGACTTCAGCAACTGTCACACTTACTGGGATCAAGGTGTCTACTGCTCTTGCAATATAAATAGTTCTCTGAAACTATGATTGAAACAAAAGACAATTCTCGTTAGACAGTCTTTCGTATACACTAATTCATCGTCTTAGCAATTACTCTTGTTTGTGGGTGAAAACTATTCCTACCGAATTTGGTAATTTGGGGTGTGTGGATGAGGAATGAATCTAAACCCTAAACAAATGCACTGCACGGGAGTGCTTGTGATTCGAGAAATCAATCTATACAACTCTGGCCTAAACCAAGAAATGGCCGTTCCAGACTTGCTTCGGTCACAAAGTGAAGGAGATGGGGTTGATCTTAGGTAGGGAAGCGAAGAAGGTATTGAGATTGTGAAGGTATTGGATGTGTATGACTTGTATCAGAAAGCTGAACTGGCTTACAGAATGAAAGCTATCAGTTCTGGTGTTGGAATACGATTGTATCAACACTTGGTTTATGTTGTCTTGTATTGTTTGAAAATAGGGAGGAGAACCTATTTATACAAGTCATTGAGCCTAACCCACGTCTCTCATGGGAAGTGGAGAAAGTGGAGTGATGGAGTAGTGGAGTTGCGTGTGTTAGTGTTACACGATCAGTCTTGCCACTTCTCCCATCATCACTAACCGTCCATGACTTCCTTACACGTTCTTGTGATGGCGCGTTGTGCGCTGCACGCTGTAAACCTCCAGACCAATACCCCAGTATGTATCCCCCAGTTTGTGACATGATTGATGTCTCGAGTATGTGGATCGTGGGACCCACAAAAAGTAGCATGTAATGCTAGATTAAATAACTAAGTTATTTAGGAAGTCGATATTTGTAAAATATCACGTGAATTCTATGCATGTAATGCATCGAATATATTCAGCATGTATGGAGCATCGCTGTTTTAAGGCTTAATGGATTAAGTCACGATTAAGCGTCTTAAAATAGATGCGTGTCTAGCCATCTTCAAGTGATCGTTTGTGGCTGTACAGGTAAGTCCTGACTTGACCGATTACTTGGTGTGGTAGAGTGGCGGATGGTAATCACCACAACACCTCATTGACCAGTTAACTCCTAACCAGGGTTGTATAACCAAGCAGGTGAAGTTGAACGGACGAGATGATCTTTGAGACACTCATCTGCGACCGTTGGTGGAATTAGGGTTTATGAAGAGGTGCGCAAGCATCACTCTTCAGCTTGGTCGAAACCAAGCTTGGGACACGATTTTGGCAAGGCCGATTGGGCATGCGTGTAGACGGCATGCTGGTGTACATGCCCACACCTCATTGTCTCGTGAAAGTGTAATCTAGATCGCTCAATTTTTCCGACAAAGAGGAGCAGCTAGGATTGATTTGCGATAGATATTTTGTGCCGCAAAGGCCGCGTGTCATGCCAACTTTGGGCGCGCGTTTCGAGGCGACCAAGGCTGGTCGGTCTTGGCCGATTAGTCTGGTATACATACGGCGGGCTGGTGTACACGTCCAAACCTTAATACCCCATAGAAACGTGATCTGAACCACTCAATTTCTCCGGCAAATTTGAGTGGTCGAGATTAGTTTGCAATTGGGAGGTGTGACCACGCCTAGTTTGGGCGTGCGAATCGAGACGACCAGTCATGATTTTCCTTGGCCGATCAGGTGTGGAGATATGTGGGCCCACAGTGATCGTGTTGATACTCACTGGACCTGCTTAATCGACTCCTAGACCCTTCGTTCGATCAGGTGAAAATGGACGCTCGTGATCGAAAACCCTAATTAGGGTTTTGCCAGACGTGCGTCATGCCTTGTTTGGGCGCACGAATTGGGACGACCATCCATGTTTGGTCCTGACCGATTGGTCATGTATGTAGGCGGGCCCACAATGATTGTGTTGACATGCTCTGGGCCCTTTGAATCTACATCTACACCCTCCATCTATGCCTGCGAAGATGGATGGTTGAGACTGCTTCGCGACACATGTAATGTGCCGCAGACCCTAAATTAGGGTTTCACGTCCGCGCTGCTTTGACTGGACGATTTGGCAAGCCATGCTACCCTTTTGGGGAGGCCGACCATGCGGGACCCGCATTGGGTCGGTGAATACTCCAATACCTGCTTGAGGGTTATGGATTCGATCTGAGCCATCCAATCATGCTGGTGAAGTTGAATGGTCGTGATCGTTTCTGAGACTGATATAGACAGTCCAGATGCTCAATCGGGCTAGTATAACACTCCGAGAGTTATAGCCTATACGGGTATTTCGTACATGCTTCATTATTAATGCTTGGAGATTCGTGTTGCTCTGCTGAGAGCAACACTCAGTCGTCATGCCGCACCAATGATAAGAGTGGAGCAGTACAGGAAATACAAGGCTGGTCATACATTAATAATGTTATAAATTCACAAGGTATATGGGATTGTTGCTACATGCTCCATTTAGGTGAATTAGTAAAGTGGAGAAGTATTCATCACTTATCAGTGGCTTTATCCTTTGCAGGATGTCAACGCATAAATTTGGTTTTACAATTTTAGCCCTGAACTAAAATCCACCATCAATATTAAGTCCCCTGCCTAGCGCATAATGGTTGCATTATTTTGGGGTAGGCATGAGATGGTGACAATTAAAGATAAAACATATGAGACAAAGTTAGATGTTACCAGGAGAGACGGGTCGTCCTGTCCTTGGAGCATGTCACGTTCAAGAGGCGTCCAGGCGAGCGTTCCCCGAGCATGATGTCCGTCTTGCCTGCTTCGATCGACCTTGCTATGTCTGCTTCGTTCGAGGGGCTATTGCGCATTCTTGATCGAACGTGGGATTGATGTGCCTAATCGACGGACTGCTGCGCCTGCTTCGTTCGTGGGAGTACGCCAGGTGTGACGACGACCTTGGTGGGACCGGTTTCCTCCTTCAGGTATTTGAGCTAAAAAGGGAATAGAACTTGTATGCTCCTATTCCCATAGACAAACGTGCATGTAACCCTGAACGTATGTGGACCCCACCATGTATATGCATTGACCAAACGTTACCATGTTGCACCTGTTTGGTAGGCATGTGGGACCGTCTATTTCGCTCAACCGTGGGACTCATCATGCGCCTGCTTGATCAAATGTGGGTCCACTGTGTGCCTGCTTTGGTCGAACGTGGGACCCTATGTAAGCATGCTTGCTTCGAACATGACAGATGTGCATGCTTCAATTAAACACGGGTCCATCGTGTACATGCTTCAAACGTCGGCCCTGTGCTTCGACTGAAAACCGGCCCTGCTGTGTGCGCATATTTCGTTCGACTACCAACCTTATGACCTTGATCAACTTCGGCTTCGTGGATTCGACCAACACCGGCCTTGTTTGCTGACGTGGCTCAATACCAGCCTTGCTTGCTTTGCCCGAACGTGGGACCCGCCGCGTGCCTGTTTTGCTTGGGGGCGGCTGTGCCTGCTTTGACCAATCTGGGGCTAGCTGTGCCTGATCAAGTAGGACCCACCGCGTGCCTGCTTTGACCAGACACCAAACCTGTTGCCTTACCCAACACCATACTTGCTCCTTGACCAACACCGACCTTGCCTTGACGAACACCGGCCTTGCTGATTTGACGAACTCCGACCTTGCTGACGGACATCGCTTCCTCGACCGACACCGGCCTTGTCCCGTATACCAGCTTTGTTACTTCTACCAACACCGGCCTTGCTGCTGTGACGTCTTGCTGACTAATACCGGTCTTTTTAACCATCAGTCTTCCCTTTGCTAGTGGGACCCAGGCGTGCTTTCTTTGCCCAAACATGAACCTTGTATGTTCGAACGTGGTGTGGGTCCCGCTGAAAGTGTTGAAGCAGCTTCTGGAGCGAGCAGGAACCGGAGAGCGTTGAAGCAGCTTCTGGTGGAGGGAGCGTTGAAGCGGCTTCTGCTGGAGAGAGTGTTGAAGCGGTTTCTGGTGGAGAGAGCGTTGAAGCGGCGTCTGCTGGAGAGAGTGTTGAAGCGGCCTCTTCTTCAGCTTGGTTTCCCTTTGCGAATTACATGCTTCTTGATTGATTACCTCTCTTGTGTTGAAGAAGTTCTTGACTGACGGCGAAGGAATTTCATGCTGAGCCTCAGTCCCCAAGCGTGGTCTATGTGGCTCCATCTTGTATGCCCGATGGGTCTTTTGTACATAATGGTTGTTGATATGGTGAAGCTCTGGATGGTATCAACCAACGAGCAACAACAGTTCTTGGCAGCAGCTGTGATCAGAAGAGACTGGCAGGGAGAGGCGTGGTGGAAACTTGCATGAACTTGGCACCCTCTTAAGTCCCAGGTGCAATCTCCTTTGGTAAAGGAACTACTTTTTCCACGGGAGACAAATTCTGAAAGCGTCTCTCATTGATGTAGTTACCGTCGATCCAGATATGGAATATCTTGGACGTTGTTTCATTATTGCGGCAGTCTTGCACGTGGTGCTAGAGTTGAAGTTGGAAATTTTGGACGCGCATGATGTTGTATCTCGGTGGCTTTCCTCTTGCTGCTTTAGCGAAACTGCTTACATAAGGCTGAAGGTTGTATTGCCTGTTGGTGAGATGTATGCTTCCATGAACATCATGAGGCTCTTCATTACTGGCAGGCTTGTTCTTCAAGCAGGGCAGGTGCTGTCGCAACTAAGCGTTTAGCAACTTTACGGAGTTCAAAGGATGTCTGAAAGCGCAGGTTCTTCGACAAAGCACGATAGACAGGTTCCGTCATATTGATGCACAATTACACCACTTGTTGTTCAGTCACATTTGGAACGTGACCCTCAAGTGTCCTGAATTCGGGACGCTCCAGTAGATCCGAAGATGTCCCTGGCTCGCTCTTTGTCCGGGCTGACATGATAGGTGAACCCTTGTGATGATTTGGAGATGACAATATTCGTTGAATCTTCCGAAACGCTTCCTGTTGTAGTGCGGTCCAGACGAAACTTTCTCGTCTCTTCAACAAGGGAGTGAATGAAGCAACGAGCTGGGCTAAGCCAGGTATAAAACGTCGAATTCACCTTGCTCATGAAGATGTGGAGCCCCTTAACGGTTTGCGGCAGCGGCATTGTGAGGATATCTTGAGTCTTGTTTGACTACTATATCGTCCACGTAGTCTTCAATTGCACCATGCTCATACATCCTTATCTGGTTGTAGCCGCTACATCCATCCATGGAGGAGAACATTCCGTGTTCGCTGGTAGCATCTACCAACATGTCGATGTTGGGTAGAGGAAATCGTCATTGAGGCAGCATTCGTTCAAGTCTCTGGAATCCATGCAACACTTGATCTCGCGCCTGAATTGCCCCGGAGATTGTTTGACCGGCTTGGATCGGATATTGTATGAATGATTACACAAGGTCGAGCTGATGGAGATAGGCCTAGGAGATTCCTCATCGTCGAGCTCATCAGTTGTGGAGTTGGTACCATCTTGCAGCTGTCGTGGAGCGTCTAGCACTTCTTCTTGTGGCTCATCGTTGTTGAAGCATTCCGTTGCGCGGAGAGAAGAATTGAGATGCATCATCAGCAAGGATGCATCATGGGGCCTAGCCTTCGATGATGCAAGTCGGTCCTCCTCCTGGATTGAAGCTCACGTGGAGAGTGGGATGCAATGGACTTTGTATGATCCTTCCCGCGGAGCTTCCCTCGGTTTGAACAGTTCCACTCCGCATATTCGTGCGTAAGGAAACAATGATGCAGGAATACAAACGACTTCTTTATCTAGCATAGTCTTCAGGCATTGGTGATACGTTGAAGGGACGATCCCGTATGTGCTGGTCTGGTTTCCTTCAAAGTCTGTCATTGTGGTAGGATGCAGTACGATCTTGCCTGAGCGAACCTTGGACATCCTGAGGGTCTTGAGAGTAATCACATTCGGAGACACTCCCGTGTTGATGAGGGACCACTTGAACTCTGAATCCTTGATGCGTGCAGTAACGTGTAGGGCCCGGTTGTGACCTTCTTCTGGTTGATTGCATCAAAACTTCTCTGCCCGTTGATTTTTCGAGAGGTGTAAAAGTTCGCATAAACTTTCCATTAGAGAAACCGCTTCCTGATCCACCGGCCTCCGGCTCATAGTGAGACTATTGACTTGAGGAGGATCGTTGTGAGGATCAGTCCCCAGTGTAGGAATCTCCATGATAGGACCGTTCATATCTGATGTCGCTTCTTTGACCAGGTCCATGTAGGTCCATGCCGATGAAGTACCTTCTCCGGGTGCGTTGAATGCGTTCCTTGTTGGCTTCAGGGGATGTCGCGGCTCTTGTGGCAATTGATCAGTTAATGTCTTAAGAAAAGTGAGTACCTCTTTCTGAGTTGCAGCCATATCCGTTTGAGTCTTAGCAAGGACTTCCTGCCTATCCATGCGATGGTATTGGGAGATGGTCCTCCTCTTTATCCTCCAGCTCCTCGTTCTGATGAAGGGGTGGAAGTTTTTGCTCTGGTGACCGCCGGAGGCGTTACACTTTGGGGAGATGCCGGGATTTGCGGCTGCTCTGGCTCTGGGGATGGGAGGTGTTACACTTACTGGAACATCTCCTGCTCCGCTGGTGCTGGTAGTAGAGGAAGCAATTCCACGAGATATATTGATGATATTGACTGGATGCATGTTGACACCTGAGATATCAACACCGAGAGTGTTGTCAATGCTAGTCCCGTCAGGATTCGTCGCTGATCCAGACCTAAGATCCACCATTTTCGAAATCAGTAAAATTGAATTGGTATTGAAGAAATTGACTTCACAACCGAGAGATTAATCTCCCACTGTGGTCGGCAATTGTTTATGGGTGAAAACTATTCCTGCCGAATTTCGTAATTTGGGGTGTGCGGATGAGGAATGAATCTAAACCCTAAGCAAATGCACTGCACGGGAGTGCTTGTGATTCGAGAAATCAATCTGTACAACTCTGGCCTAAACCAAGAAATGGTCGTTCCATACTTGCTTCGGTCACAAAGTGAAGGGGATGGGGTTGATCTTAGGGAGGGAAGCAAAGAAGGTGTTGAGATTGTGAAGGTATTGGCTGTGTATGACTTGTATCAGAAAGCTGAACTGGATTACAAAATGAAAGCTATCAGTTCTGGTGTTGGAATACGATTGTATCAACACTTGGTTTATGTTGTCTTGTCTTGTTTGAAAATAGGGAGGAGAACCTATTTATACAAGTCATTGAGCCTAACCCATGTCTCTCATGGGAAGTGGAGAAAGTGGAGTGATGGAGTAGTGGAGTTGCGTGTGTTAGTGTTACACGATCAGTCTTGCCCACTTTTCCCATAATTACTAACCGTCCATGACTTCCTGACACGTTCTTGTGATGGCGCGTTGTGCGCTGCACACTGTGAACCGCCATACCAATACCCCAGTATGTATCCCCCAGTTTGTGACATGATTGATGTCTCGAGTATGTGGATCGTGGGACCCACAGAAAGTAGCATGTAATGCTAGATTAAATAACTAAGTTATTTAGGAAGTCGATATTTGTAAAATATCACGTGAATTATATGCATGTAATGCATCGAATATATTCAGCATGTATGAAGCATCGCTGTTTTAAGGCTTAATAGAGTAAGTCACGATTAAGCGTCTTAAAATAGATGCGTGTCTATCCATCTTCAAGTGATCGTTGGCATTTAACTCATCTTTTGTGCAGTAATTCTACATTTTATCCCATATTCTGTATTTTCATTGTTTTCAAGAATAAATATTTTTCTTACTTAATTTTGCATTTTTAGGTAATAAATAAAGTCTGGATGACTTGCGGAGCGGAAAAGAGCTGAAGAGTGGTGAAAAGCCGGAAGAAATTACGCAAGGAAGCCGCGAAGAATGGTGCGCACAAGTCCAAAGAGCTAGGAATGGGCTCAAGAAGGAAGAATTGTTCTTAAAGAAGATATGGGCTTGGCATACCCAAGGCCCAAAACCCTTACTCAAACCCATTTTCTATAACCAAAACCGCCTCCATCTTCAGCCGTCGGATTGGATCCATCTCATCATCCGATGGTCGCTCCTTCATCGCGCATCAAAATCTGAAGCTCCTATCAAACACCATAGTGCCTAAATTCCAAGCCTTCAGATTAGATTGTAGTTGAATCCAACGATCGCTTCTTTGCCTGCGCATCAAACCCAGATACTTCCGCTTAACACTACAACACCAAACTCCATCTGGCGCCGTTAGTTTCGTTGTATATCTGCATCCAACGGTCGCTGCCAGCATCTTCACTTTTATCCGTTAGATCAATCTTCATCTCCACACCCCACGGCTAAGCATCGCAAGACATCGAAATCTGATGAGCCCGCCTCACACTAGAACAACCTAACCCTATACCCATCAAACCAAACAGACCTTACCCAAATTCTCATCTTCCTCCTTCGAGCAGTCGAGCTCTGCTCCTGCCATGTCCGCCACCTTACCCTGCCCCGCTCAACCACCACCTCAACCACCACCATCTCCTCTCAAATAAACCAAACACCATAACCCATCTCCACTACCATCATTACAACCTATCTAGCCACCTAATTTCCCATTTTTATACACGTTTTTCTCAAAACCCTAACGTGTGAAAAATTGGTAAATTAGGTGAGTTAGGAGAGCAATTGGAGGCGTGGGAAGCATCAGAAGACCGTAAGGAAGCATGGGTGAGAGCTATCAAGAGTTTGCAGTGATTAGGTAAACCTAATTTCTATTTCTTATAAACCCTAATTTCATAATTTGGGGATAATTGGGGGAACATGATTGTACGTCTAATTGAAGCATGGGTTGGTTGATTGGGTTGTTATCAGAAGGTTAGGTGAACCAATTTTGGGTTTAATTGTATTTTTTTACAAACCCTAATTTTGCTGTTAATTGGGGATTTTTTGGGATTTCCATTGTATGTATAAATAGATACTGTGGGTGTGATGTAAAAAACTTATGCTGGGTTAGCCAACTTCACTCTTGTAGAGAACTGGACTAGCCAGTTTCTCATTTGTTTCATGTTTACACTGTTGGTTCATATGTTTATCATGTTTTTGTATTTGCTCACCATATGTGTGTTGTTTGAATTACCTTGTATGATATTTATTATTATTTACAAGATTAGCATGATCTAAGTTGCATTGCTGAGGCTCAGATGATGCTTTAGTGCACTGTTAGGTAGTGGAATGCTAGGTTAGAGCCTTAGTGCACTGAATTGATTGAGCAATGGGAGAAATCAGTGCTCACTAGTGCTTGTGATTGATTGTACTGTCAAAAGACAGTCAATACTAGGAGCACTTCAGTTGAGCAAGCTGATTTTCTTTCCATTCCCTTTTTGTATGCTTAAGATCCTAATTTTAAACCTAGAATTGCATTGTTTAGCTAGGACACAAGGTGGATTCTAAGCCTTGGCTTAACCACAAATCCTTTACAATCACTTATAAATTCAATTCTGTTTTGCCCCCTGCTCAGCTAAATTTCTTAGCTATCTTGCTGTTTATTTCTTGTATTTTGAAGCTTGTTGTGCACTGAAATCAGTGCACTGCCTTCCCTGCCCTTGGCTCATAGCCTTGGTTCCTTGTTGTTTTACCATCTCTGTTTCACTGTCACTGCAACCTTGTGACCTTGCATTTAGTTTTGCATCAATTAGCAGCATAGTGAAACTTCAACTATACACCCCAAGTCCCTGTGGAGATGACCTGTTCTTGCACATACACACTACAATGACAACTGTGCACTTGCAGTTTAACATGTAGGCCTTCTTATCCTTTGTCTTATTTTCTTACTCCTTTAAATGCCTACCAAGTTTTTGGCGCCGTTGCCGGGGACTCGGTAGCGGCGAAATTGCTTTTTCTTTCTTTCTTTGCTTTTGCTCTTGCTTGCTGATTCTTCTCTTCTGAAACCAACAGGTGCATTGCCTTGCTGCTTGCTGAAACTCCTGTTGGGCTGTTACTGTTAGGCATTGTTGCTGCACTGAACTGGTGCTGTTTCTCTTGCTTGCAGCTGCTGTTGCTGAAGCTGTTGCCCCTGCTGTTGTTGCAGCTGCCCTTGCTGGAGCTGCTGGGCTGCTGTTGCTGAAGTTGTTCCTGTTGCCTCTGCTGCTCCTGGTCCTGCTGCTGATCTGCTGCTGCTGCCTGCTGGTCTGAGCTTGTTGCTGAGAGCCAAAGCCCAACTGGGCCTCTCCAGCAAAAATTTAGGAAGACCCAAAGCCCAACTGGGCTGTAAGCTGCAGAAGGTGAAGAAGTTGAACCAAAGCCCAACTGGGCCATAGAAAAGCCAAAGCTTAGGACGATCCATAGCCCAACTGGGCTTTTGCAACCAAACCGAACAGCTGGGCTTGCTTTATAGGTAAGCCTAAACCCATTAAGAGAACCCAACCTGTGGGCTTCCATTTTTAATTTGTGGGCTTGTAATAATTTTTGTTGTTCTTTATTTTTTTTTTAATTTGGGCTTGTAATAATTATTTTTATTTTTATTTTCTTTTTCTTTTATTTTCTTTTATTTTTCTTTTATGGGCTTGTAATTATTTATTGTTGTTTTTATTTTCTTTTGTGGGGTGTGATAATTTATGCTAGGCTAAGTTTAAAAAAAAAAAAAAAAAAAAAAACCAAAATTTTCTTTGCTCCCAATTTTAAAACCAAATTTCTACTTTGCTCCCATTTTTAAACCAAATTTTCTTTTTCAAATATATCCCATCAAAACCAAAATTTTCCCATAAAAACCAAATTTTTGAAAACCCATTAAAACCAAACATTTTTCCAAAAATCCAAACCCATTAAAACCAAATAGTGGGCTTTGTGTCTTTTTAAAATGGGCCAACCTCGTGCTCTCCATGAATACATGTATCCGTCAATAAAAATTCCATTATCATGTATTGTATTACCTCAAACCAATAACCCTTTTAAAATAAATGCAAGCATGATACAAATACTTCCTATATTTCGAGGGTTCGATTCTGAGAACCCCTATACTCATGTAAGAGAGTTTGAACAAATTTGTCGGACTATGCAACCTGATCATATGTCCGAAGACTCTCTGAAATTGCGTTTGTTTACATTTTATTTAAAGGAAAGGGCCAAAACATGGTTTTACGGTTTGAGACCACAATCAATCAACACTTGGGACCAACTCACAGATCTATTTTTCAAAAAATTCTTTCCACATCATAGGACCATCGCTATTCGTCAAAGTATCAATTGTTTTGTCCAATTGGATGAGGAAACTGTTTTTCACACTATTTTGAACGTTTTAATGATTTGTTGAGTGAATGTCCGCACCATGGATTTGAGAAGTGGAGACTTGTCGTCATCCTCTATGAGGGACTAGACTTTAAATCTCGAACCATGGTTGAGTCTATGTGTAATGGTGAGTTTATTGATAAATCTGTGGATGATGCATGGAATTTTTTAGCCGAGATTGCAGAGAAAACCCATCAATGGGAATCCGTTAGGGAAACAGGAACAACACCACATGATATGAGTCACCCCCATGAATTAGAGTTTTATTCTTGTAATAGCTCCGACCTTAGGATTGAAAATTATCCTAGATTGCAAAATCCCTATCATGATGATGATGATGATTATGATGTTATGTTAGAAGAACATGTCTATACTGAAAATGTTATGGAACCTTTGGGTTCAAATACATTAGGCTTCTCTGCCCCGACCTTAATGCATGATATTTCTTCTAGTATTCCATGTGATGTTTCCTCTGATGTGCCGATACACGAGAATCAATCTGTTGATGATGTTGAGGATTCTGATTGTGATCTTGCCAATTTGATTGATGATTGTGAGCATGATGTGACATGTGTAGATGATTTAGGAGATTTTGATTTGATTAATAATGACACACCTATTCTCCTACATGAGTCACAATCTGTTGGCCTTCCACCCAACCTAGATTTGGTTTGTACCCATATTGTCAAACCGATTTTTCTGAAAATTCCTAATCTAGGATTGGAACTGTATGCTTCCCAAGTCCTCTTGGACTATTTTGTTTCAAAATATAACACTTTTAAAGAGCCACAATTGGAATGCATTTCTTTGCCCACCCCGAACAAAGTCCATTTTCAGTTAGACCTTGTGAATCCTGCACCCCTAAAATTGTTAGATTTTGTGCTTAAAAGTGAACCTGTTGAAAAATTTTGGTTTAGGGGTGATTCATTCGGTTTTTCACTCTCACTCCCATTTAAGTCTAATTTCAGTGTTTTGAAACTTTCTATGTCTCTACAGTTTTTTCTTTTGGGTTGATCCTCAACTCTTTAGACTTTTGGTGTATGGTGAATTTTTTGTATATAATCCAGTAGATAAAATTTCTTAAAAACCCTTTTGTTCCTTTTGTATATATTTTGCTAATCCAATATGATCTCGGCTGAAATATGTTGGATTTTTTTCTTGAATAACGGAGTTTTAATCGAGCTTTCGCCGTACAATCGGGTATTCTCTCTCCTTTTACTCTACTCAGCATGTCCCTTTCCATATGTTGCATTTTAATTCTTTCCATATTTTGAAACATTGAGGACAATGTTTAGTTTAGGTTTGGGGGTATAGAGTAGATACCATGATAATATGCCATAATTGAAAACGAACTCCTTCTTCTTTTTGAAAAAATTGAAAAATTCCAAAAAAATTGAAAAATCAAAATAAAAATTAAAAATTAAAAAATCATAAAAATGGAGCTCATTTACCTTGAAATGTTGACTCTTGTGCAAATATGTAATTATTAGGAGTCTTAGTCTAGATATTTAGGCACCCTGATTCTAGCACAATTCACATAGTGATAAGAAATTTGCACGCGCACGATCTACCAACATTGTATGGCCTCGATCTTCAAGGTGTTTGATAGGAAGTTACGATTGCCAATCACTTTAGAATACTGAACGAAACTTGACTAGCTTGTTCTTTGGTTGGTTGGGATAGAAGGTGGAGGTTACATTAAGAAAACAACCATCGAATTTAACTGGGTGCATCAAAAAGGGCTACCTCTTGCAAAGTGTCATGTAATTTTTGTTTCCTTTTGTTTATGTATCAAAAGTGTTTTCTTTGCTCAAAAAAAAAAACAAAAAAAAAACGATGTATATATTCAGAAAAAAAAAAAAAAAAAAAGAGAAAAAAAACAAAAAAATCAAGTATTTATCAATTCCATCATCTCTTGTTCCAAAAATAAAAGAGAATAGTCAATGTAAATAAGAGTCATGTAAAGAGTCATCTTTTGTTGTTTCATTGTAATAAGCAAGGAGGGTGTATGCCATTGATGTACAACGCGAGTAATTGTGAAATACCTCCAACTCATTCACAATTCTCGTAAAGTCCGGACAGCTAGCTAGATTTCGACCTCAGTTCTTAGCCTGAGAAACTATCTCTTGGTGATTAGTAGTCATAACATCCGATCTTTCTTTACACATGTAGATACACTGTACACTCTTATCACATGTCTTTTTTTTGTTATCAGTGCTAGGATTGTGCCTTTGATAGCTAGATTGACATCTCCATTTTGCTGTGAGCTTAAACTGTTTTGCACATGTCACATTTGATGGAATCTGAGCTTATATTTTGACCTAGAACTTTGTAGGTACGTTCTAAGCAAACCTTCACGAGACTTCAACTCGTCCACTAGGGACACTTAGTGGTTTAAAAGGCTTAGTGCATACGCTAAATGCATTCGAGAGACCAGCGACAGTGGTATAGTTAGGATTTCCTTAGTTTTGTTTTACTTGAGGACAAGTAAAATTCAGGTTTGGGGGTATTTGATGAGTGCCAAATAATGTATATATTTATCCCTTTTTGTTGGCATTTAACTCATCTTTTGTGCAGTAATTCTACATTTTATCCCATATTCTGTATTTTCATTGTTTTCAAGAATAAATTTTTCTTACTTAATTTTGCATTTTTAGGTAATAAATAAAGTCTGGATGACTTGCGGAGCGGAAAAGAGCTGAAGAGTGGTGAAAAGCCGGAAGAAATTACGCAAGGAAGCCGCGAAGAATGGTGCGCACAAGTCCAAAGAGCTAGGAATGGGCTCAAGAAGGAAGAATTGTTCTTAAAGAAGATATGGGCTTGGCATACCCAAGGCCCAAAACCCTTACTCAAACCCATTTTCTATAACCAAAACCGCCTCCATCTTCAGCCGTCGGATTGGATCCATCTCATCATCCGATGGTCGCTCCTTCATCGCGCGCATCAAAATCTGAAGCTCCTATCAAACACCATAGTGCCTAAATTCCAAGCCTTCAGATTAGATTGTAGTTGAATCCAACGATCGCTTCTTTGCCTGCGCATCAAACCCAGATACTTCCGCTTAACACTACAACACCAAACTCCATCTGGCGCCGTTAGTTTCGTTGTATATCTGCATCCAACGGTCGCTGCCAGCATCTTCACTTTTATCCGTTAGATCAATCTTCATCTCCACACCCCACGGCTAAGCATCGCAAGACATCGAAATCTGATGAGCCCGCCTCACACTAGAACAACCTAACCCTATACCCATCAAACCAAACAGACCTTACCCAAATTCTCATCTTCCTCCTTCGAGCAGTCGAGCTCTGCTCCTGCCATGTCCGCCACCTTACCCTGCCCCGCTCAACCACCACCTCAACCACCACCATCTCCTCTCAAATAAACCAAACACCATAACCCATCTCCACTACCATCATTACAACCTATCTAGCCACCTAATTTCCCATTTTTATACACGTTTTTCTCAAAACCCTAACGTGTGAAAAATTGGTAAATTAGGTGAGTTAGGAGAGCAATTGGAGGCGTGGGAAGCATCAGAAGACCGTAAGGAAGCATGGGTGAGAGCTATCAAGAGTTTGCAGTGATTAGGTAAACCTAATTTCTATTTCTTATAAACCCTAATTTCATAATTTGGGGATAATTGGGGGAACATGATTGTACGTCTAATTGAAGCATGGGTTGGTTGATTGGGTTGTTATCAGAAGGTTAGGTGAACCAATTTTGGGTTTAATTGTATTTTTTTACAAACCCTAATTTTGCTGTTAATTGGGGATTTTTTGGGATTTCCATTGTATGTATAAATAGATACTGTGGGTGTGATGTAAAAAACTTATGCTGGGTTAGCCAACTTCACTCTTGTAGAGAACTGGACTAGCCAGTTTCTCATTTGTTTCATGTTTACACTGTTGGTTCATATGTTTATCATGTTTTTGTATTTGCTCACCATATGTGTGTTGTTTGAATTACCTTGTATGATATTTATTATTATTTACAAGATTAGCATGATCTAAGTTGCATTGCTGAGGCTCAGATGATGCTTTAGTGCACTGTTAGGTAGTGGAATGCTAGGTTAGAGCCTTAGTGCACTGAATTGATTGAGCAATGGGAGAAATCAGTGCTCACTAGTGCTTGTGATTGATTGTACTGTCAAAAGACAGTCAATACTAGGAGCACTTCAGTTGAGCAAGCTGATTTTCTTTCCATTCCCTTTTTGTATGCTTAAGATCCTAATTTTAAACCTAGAATTGCATTGTTTAGCTAGGACACAAGGTGGATTCTAAGCCTTGGCTTAACCACAAATCCTTTACAATCACTTATAAATTCAATTCTGTTTTGCCCCCTGCTCAGCTAAATTTATTAGCTATCTTGCTGTTTATTTCTTGTATTTTGAAGCTTGCTGTGCACTGAAATCAGTGCACTGCCTTCCCTGCCCTTGGCTCACAGCCTTGGTTCCTTGCTATTTTACCATCTCTGTTTCACTGTCACTGCAACCTTGTGACCTTGCATTTAGTTTTGCATCAATTATCAGCATACTGAAACTTCAACTATACACCCCAAGTCCCTGTGGAGATGACCTGTTCTTGCACATACACACTACAATGACAACTGTGCACTTGCAGTTTAACATGTAGGCCTTCTTATCCTTTGTCTTATTTTCTTACTCCTTTAAAAGCCTACCAAGTTTTTGGCGCCGCTGCCGGGGACTCGGTAGCGGCGAAATTGCTTTTTCTTTCTTTGCTTTTGCTCTTGCTTGCTGATTCTTCTCTTCTGAAACCAACAGGTGCATTGCCTTGCTGCTTGCTGAAACTCCTGTTGGGCTGTTACTGTTAGGCATTGTTGCTGCACTGAACTGGTGCTGTTTCTCTTGCTTGCAGCTGCTGTTGCTGAAGCTGTTGCCCCTGCTGTTGTTGCAGCTGCCCTTGCTGGAGCTGCTGGGCTGCTGTTGCTGAAGTTGTTCCTGTTGCCTCTGCTCTCCTGGTCCTGGTCCTGCTGCTGATCTGCTGCTGCTGCCTGCTGGTCTGAGCTTGTTGCTGAGAGCCAAAGCCCAACTGGGCCTCTCCAGCAAAAATTTAGGAAGACCCAAAGCCCAACTGGGCTGTAAGCTGCAGAAGGTGAAGAAGTTGAACCAAAGCCCAACTGGGCCATAGAAAAGCCAAAGCTTAGGACGATCCATAGCCCAACTGGGCTTTTGCAACCAAACCGAACAGCTGGGCTGTGCTTTATAGGTAAGCCTAAACCCATTAAGAGAACCCAACCTGTGGGCTTCCATTTTTAATTTGTGGGCTTGTAATAATTTTTGTTGTTCTTTATTTTTTTTTTAATTTGGGCTTGTAATAATTATTTTTATTTTTATTTTCTTTTTCTTTTATTTTCTTTTATTTTTCTTTATGGGCTTGTAATTATTTATTGTTGTTTTTATTTTCTTTTGTGGGGTGTGATAATTTATGCTAGGCTAAGTTTAAAAAAAAAAAAAAAAAAAAACCAAAATTTTCTTTTGCTCCCAATTTTAAAACCAAATTTCTACTTTGCTCCCATTTTTTAAACCAAATTTTCTTTTTCAAATATATCCCATCAAAACCAAAATTTTCCCATAAAAAACCAAATTTTTGAAAACCCATTAAAACCAAACATTTTTCCAAAAATCCAAACCCATTAAAACCAAATAGTGGGCTTTGTGTCTTTTTAAAATGGGCCAACCTCGTGCTCTCCATGAATACATGTATCCGTCAATAAAAATTCCATTATCATGTATTGTATTACCTCAAACCAATAACCCTTTTAAAATAAATGCAAGCATGATACAAATACTTCCTATATTTCGAGGGTTCGATTCTGAGAACCCCTATACTCATGTAAGAGAGTTTGAACAAATTTGTCGGACTATGCAACCTGATCATATGTCCGAAGACTCTCTGAAATTGCGTTTGTTTACATTTTATTTAAAGGAAAGGGCCAAAACATGGTTTTACGGTTTGAGACCACAATCAATCAACACTTGGGACCAACTCACAGATCTATTTTTCAAAAAATTCTTTCCACATCATAGGACCATCGCTATTCGTCAAAGTATCAATTGTTTTGTCCAATTGGATGAGGAAACTGTTTTTCACTATTTTGAACGTTTTAATGATTTGTTGAGTGAATGTCCGCACCATGGATTTGAGAAGTGGAGACTTGTCGTCATCCTCTATGAGGGACTAGACTTTAAATCTCGAACCATGGTTGAGTCTATGTGTAATGGTGAGTTTATTGATAAATCTGTGGATGATGCATGGAATTTTTTAGCCGAGATTGCAGAGAAAACCCATCAATGGGAATCCGTTAGGGAAACAGGAACAACACCACATGATATGAGTCACCCCCATGAATTAGAGTTTTATTCTTGTAATAGCTCCGACCTTAGGATTGAAAATTATCCTAGATTGCAAAATCCCTATCATGATGATGATGATGATTATGATGTTATGTTAGAAGAACATGTCTATACTGAAAATGTTATGGAACCTTTGGGTTCAAATACATTAGGCTTCTCTGCCCCGACCTTAATGCATGATATTTCTTCTAGTATTCCATGTGATGTTTCCTCTGATGTGCCGATACACGAGAATCAATCTGTTGATGATGTTGAGGATTCTGATTGTGATCTTGCCAATTTGATTGATGATTGTGAGCATGATGTGACATGTGTAGATGATTTAGGAGATTTTGATTTGATTAATGACACACCTATTCTCCTACATGAGTCACAATCTGTTGGCCTTCCACCCAACCTAGATTTGGTTTGTACCCATATTGTCAAACCGATTTTTCTGAAAATTCCTAATCTAGGATTGGAACTGTATGCTTCCCAAGTCCTCTTGGACTATTTTGTTTCAAAATATAACACTTTTAAAGAGCCACAATTGGAATGCATTTCTTTGCCCACCCCGAACAAAGTCCATTTTCAGTTAGACCTTGTGAATCCTGCACCCCTAAAATTGTTAGATTTTGTGCTTAAAAGTGAACCTGTTGAAAAATTTTGGTTTAGGGGTGATTCATTCGGTTTTTCACTCTCACTCCCATTTAAGTCTAATTTCAGTGTTTTGAAACTTTCTATGTCTCTACAGTTTTTCTTTTGGGTTGATCCTCAACTCTTTAGACTTTTGGTGTATGGTGAATTTTTTGTATATAATCCAGTAGATAAAATTTCTTAAAAACCCTTTTGTTCCTTTTGTATATATTTTGCTAATCCAATATGATCTCGGCTGAAATATGTTGGATTTTTTTCTTGAATAACGGAGTTTTAATCGAGCTTTCGCCGTACAATCGGGTATTCTCTCTCCTTTTACTCTACTCAGCATGTCCCTTTCCATATGTTGCATTTTAATTCTTTCCATATTTTGAAACATTGAGGACAATGTTTAGTTTAGGTTTGGGGGTATAGAGTAGATACCATGATAATATGCCATAATTGAAAACGAACTCCTTCTTCTTTTTGAAAAAATTGAAAAATTCCAAAAAAATTGAAAAATCAAAATAAAAAATTAAAAAATTAAAAAATCATAAAAATGGAGCTCATTTACCTTGAAATGTTGACTCTTGTGCAAATATGTAATTATTAGGAGTCTTAGTCTAGATATTTAGGCACCCTGATTCTAGCACAATTCACATAGTGATAAGAAATTTGCACGCGCACGATCTACCAATACATGTATGGCCTCGATCTTCAAGGTGTTTGATAGGAAGTTACGATTGCCAATCACTTTAGAATACTGAACGAAACTTGACTAGCTTGTTCTTTGGTTGGTTGGGATAGAAGGTGGAGGTTACATTAAGAAAAACAACCATCGAATTTAACTGGGTGCATCAAAAAGGGCTACCTCTTGCAAAGTGTCATGTAATTTTTGTTTCCTTTTGTTTAGTATCAAAAGTGTTTTCTTTGCTCAAAAAAAAAACAAAAAAAAAACGATGTATATATTCAGAAAAAAAAAAAAAAAAAAAAAGAAAAAAAAACAAAAAAATCAAGTATTTATCAATTCCATCATCTCTTGTTCCAAAAATAAAAAGAGAATAGTCAATGTAAATAAGAGTCATGTAAAGTCATCTTTTGTTGTTTCATTGTAATAAGCAAGGAGGGTGTATGCCATTGATGTACAACGCGAGTAATTGTGAAATACCTCCAACTCATTCACAATTCTCGTAAAGTCCGGACAGCTAGCTAGATTTCGACCTCAGTTCTTAGCCTGAGAAACTATCTCTTGGTGATTAGTAGTCATAACATCCGATCTTTCTTTACACATGTGTAGATACACTGTACACTCTTATCACATGTCTTTTTTTTGTTATCAGTGCTAGGATTGTGCCTTTGATAGCTAGATTGACATCTCCATTTTGCTGTGAGCTTAAACTGTTTTGCACATGTCACATTTGATGGAATCTGAGCTTATATTTTGACCTAGAACTTTGTAGGTACGTTCTAAGCAAACCTTCACGAGACTTCAACTCGTCCACTAGGGACACTTAGTGGTTTAAAAGGCTTAGTGCATACGCTAAATGCATTCGAGAGACCAGCGACAGTGGTATAGTTAGGATTTCCTTAGTTTTGTTTTTGAGGACAAGTAAAATTCAGGTTTGGGGGTATTTGATGAGTGCCAAATAATGTATATATTTATCCCTTTTTGTTGGCATTTAACTCATCTTTTGTGCAGTAATTCTACATTTTATCCCATATTCTGTATTTTCATTGTTTTCAAGAATAAATATTTTTCTTACTTAATTTTGCATTTTTAGGTAATAAATAAAGTCTGGATGACTTGCGGAGCGGAAAAGAGCTGAAGAGTGGTGAAAAGCCGGAAGAAATTACGCAAGGAAGCCGCGAAGAATGGTGCGCACAAGTCCAAAGAGCTAGGAATGGGCTCAAGAAGGAAGAATTGTTCTTAAAGAAGATATGGGCTTGGCATACCCAAGGCCCAAAACCCTTACTCAAACCCATTTTCTATAACCAAAACCGCCTCCATCTTCAGCCGTCGGATTGGATCCATCTCATCATCCGATGGTCGCTCCTTCATCGCGCATCAAAATCTGAAGCTCCTATCAAACACCATAGTGCCTAAATTCCAAGCCTTCAGATTAGATTGTAGTTGAATCCAACGATCGCTTCTTTGCCTGCGCATCAAACCCAGATACTTCCGCTTAACACTACAACACCAAACTCCATCTGGCGCCGTTAGTTTCGTTGTATATCTGCATCCAACGGTCGCTGCCAGCATCTTCACTTTTATCCGTTAGATCAATCTTCATCTCCACACCCCACGGCTAAGCATCGCAAGACATCGAAATCTGATGAGCCCGCCTCACACTAGAACAACCTAACCCTATACCCATCAAACCAAACAGACCTTACCCAAATTCTCATCTTCCTCCTTCGAGCAGTCGAGCTCTGCTCCTGCCATGTCCGCCACCTTACCCTGCCCCGCTCAACCACCACCTCAACCACCACCATCTCCTCTCAAATAAACCAAACACCATAACCCATCTCCACTACCATCATTACAACCTATCTAGCCACCTAATTTCCCATTTTTATACACGTTTTTCTCAAAACCCTAACGTGTGAAAAATTGGTAAATTAGGTGAGTTAGGAGAGCAATTGGAGGCGTGGGAAGCATCAGAAGACCGTAAGGAAGCATGGGTGAGAGCTATCAAGAGTTTGCAGTGATTAGGTAAACCTAATTTCTATTTCTTATAAACCCTAATTT
The DNA here is from genome assembly GCF_003573695.1 of Papaver somniferum. Lineage (NCBI taxonomy): Eukaryota > Viridiplantae > Streptophyta > Magnoliopsida > Ranunculales > Papaveraceae > Papaver > Papaver somniferum. Next base: position 125,140,331 of record NC_039364.1, read on the forward strand.
CATAATTTGGGGATAATTGGGGGAACATGATTGTACGTCTAATTGAAGCATGGGTTGGTTGATTGGGTTGTTATCAGAAGGTTAGGTGAACCAATTTTGGGTTTAATTGTATTTTTTTACAAACCCTAATTTTGCTGTTAATTGGGGATTTTTTGGGATTTCCATTGTATGTATAAATAGATACTGTGGGTGTGATGTAAAAAACTTATGCTGGGTTAGCCAACTTCACTCTTGTAGAGAACTGGACTAGCCAGTTTCTCATTTGTTTCATGTTTACACTGTTGGTTCATATGTTTATCATGTTTTTGTATTTGCTCACCATATGTGTGTTGTTTGAATTACCTTGTATGATATTTATTATTATTTACAAGATTAGCATGATCTAAGTTGCATTGCTGAGGCTCAGATGATGCTTTAGTGCACTGTTAGGTAGTGGAATGCTAGGTTAGAGCCTTAGTGCACTGAATTGATTGAGCAATGGGAGAAATCAGTGCTCACTAGTGCTTGTGATTGATTGTACTGTCAAAAGACAGTCAATACTAGGAGCACTTCAGTTGAGCAAGCTGATTTTCTTTCCATTCCCTTTTTGTATGCTTAAGATCCTAATTTTAAACCTAGAATTGCATTGTTTAGCTAGGACACAAGGTGGATTCTAAGCCTTGGCTTAACCACAAATCCTTTACAATCACTTATAAATTCAATTCTGTTTTGCCCCCTGCTCAGCTAAATTTTAGCTATCTTGCTGTTTATTTCTTGTATTTTGAAGCTTGCTGTGCACTGAAATCAGTGCACTGCCTTCCCTGCCCTTGGCTCACAGCCTTGGTTCCTTGCTATTTTACCATCTCTGTTTCACTGTCACTGCAACCTTGTGACCTTGCATTTAGTTTTGCATCAATTATCAGCATACTGAAACTTCAACTATACACCCCAAGTCCCTGTGGAGATGACCTGTTCTTGCACATACACACTACAATGACAACTGTGCACTTGCAGTTTAACATGTAGGCCTTCTTATCCTTTGTCTTATTTTCTTACTCCTTTAAAAGCCTACCAAGTTTTTGGCGCCGCTGCCGGGGACTCGGTAGCGGCGAAATTGCTTTTTCTTTCTTTGCTTTTGCTCTTGCTTGCTGATTCTTCTCTTCTGAAACCAACAGGTGCATTGCCTTGCTGCTTGCTGAAACTCCTGTTGGGCTGTTACTGTTAGGCATTGTTGCTGCACTGAACTGGTGCTGTTTCTCTTGCTTGCAGCTGCTGTTGCTGAAGCTGTTGCCCCTGCTGTTGTTGCAGCTGCCCTTGCTGGAGCTGCTGGGCTGCTGTTGCTGAAGTTGTTCCTGTTGCCTCTGCTGCTGCTGCTCCTGTCCTGCTGCTGATCTGCTGCTGCTGCCTGCTGGTCTGAGCTTGTTGCTGAGAGCCAAAGCCCAACTGGGCCTCTCCAGCAAAAATTTAGGAAGACCCAAAGCCCAACTGGGCTGTAAGCTGCAGAAGGTGAAGAAGTTGAACCAAAGCCCAACTGGGCCATAGAAAAGCCAAAGCTTAGGACGATCCATAGCCCAACTGGGCTTTTGCAACCAAACCGAACAGCTGGGCTGTGCTTTATAGGTAAGCCTAAACCCATTAAGAGAACCCAACCTGTGGGCTTCCATTTTTAATTTGTGGGCTTGTAATAATTTTTGTTGTTCTTTATTTTTTTTTAATTTGGGCTTGTAATAATTATTTTTATTTTTATTTTCTTTTTCTTTTATTTCTTTTATTTTTCTTTATGGGCTTGTAATTATTTATTGTTGTTTTTATTTTCTTTTGTGGGTGTGATAATTTATGCTAGGCTAAGTTTAAAAAAAAAAAAAAAAAAAAAACCAAAATTTTCTTTGCTCCCAATTTTAAAACCAAATTTCTACTTTGCTCCCATTTTTAAACCAAATTTTCTTTTTCAAATATATCCCATCAAAACCAAAATTTTCCCATAAAAACCAAATTTTTGAAAACCCATTAAAACCAAACATTTTTCCAAAAATCCAAACCCATTAAAACCAAATAGTGGGCTTTGTGTCTTTTTAAAATGGGCCAACCTCGTGCTCTCCATGAATACATGTATCCGTCAATAAAAATTCCATTATCATGTATTGTATTACCTCAAACCAATAACCCTTTTAAAATAAATGCAAGCATGATACAAATACTTCCTATATTTCGAGGGTTCGATTCTGAGAACCCCTATACTCATGTAAGAGAGTTTGAACAAATTTGTCGGACTATGCAACCTGATCATATGTCCGAAGACTCTCTGAAATTGCGTTTGTTTACATTTATTTAAAGGAAAGGGCCAAAACATGGTTTTACGGTTTGAGACCACAATCAATCAACACTTGGGACCAACTCACAGATCTATTTTCAAAAAATTCTTTCCACATCATAGGACCATCGCTATTCGTCAAAGTATCAATTGTTTTGTCCAATTGGATGAGGAAACTGTTTTTCACTATTTTGAACGTTTTAATGATTTGTTGAGTGAATGTCCGCACCATGGATTTGAGAAGTGGAGACTTGTCGTCATCCTCTATGAGGGACTAGACTTTAAATCTCGAACCATGGTTGAGTCTATGTGTAATGGTGAGTTTATTGATAAATCTGTGGATGATGCATGGAATTTTTTAGCCGAGATTGCAGAGAAAACCCATCAATGGGAATCCGTTAGGGAAACAGGAACAACACCACATGATATGAGTCACCCCCATGAATTAGAGTTTTATTCTTGTAATAGCTCCGACCTTAGGATTGAAAATTATCCTAGATTGCAAAATCCCTATCATGATGATGATGATGATTATGATGTTATGTTAGAAGAACATGTCTATACTGAAAATGTTATGGAACCTTTGGGTTCAAATACATTAGGCTTCTCTGCCCCGACCTTAATGCATGATATTTCTTCTAGTATTCCATGTGATGTTTCCTCTGATGTGCCGATACACGAGAATCAATCTGTTGATGATGTTGAGGATTCTGATTGTGATCTTGCCAATTTGATTGATGATTGTGAGCATGATGTGACATGTGTAGATGATTAGGAGATTTTGATTTGATTAATAATGACACACCTATTCTCCTACATGAGTCACAATCTGTTGGCCTTCCACCCAACCTAGATTTGGTTTGTACCCATATTGTCAAACCGATTTTTCTGAAATTCCTAATCTAGGATTGGAACTGTATGCTTCCCAAGTCCTCTTGGACTATTTTGTTCAAAATATAACACTTTTAAAGAGCCACAATTGGAATGCATTTCTTTGCCCACCCCGAACAAAGTCCATTTTCAGTTAGACCTTGTGAATCCTGCACCCCTAAAATTGTTAGATTTTGTGCTTAAAAGTGAACCTGTTGAAAAATTTTGGTTTAGGGGTGATTCATTCGGTTTTTCACTCTCACTCCCATTTAAGTCTAATTTCAGTGTTTTGAAACTTTCTATGTCTCTACAGTTTTTCTTTTGGGTTGATCCTCAACTCTTTAGACTTTTGGTGTATGGTGAATTTTTTGTATATAATCCAGTAGATAAAATTTCTTAAAAACCCTTTTGTTCCTTTTGTATAATTTTGCTAATCCAATATGATCTCGGCTGAAATATGTTGGATTTTTTCTTGAATAACGGAGTTTTAATCGAGCTTTCGCCGTACAATCGGGTATTCTCTCTCCTTTTACTCTACTCAGCATGTCCCTTTCCATATGTTGCATTTTAATTCTTTCCATATTTTGAAACATTGAGGACAATGTTTAGTTTAGGTTTGGGGGTATAGAGTAGATACCATGATAATGCCATAATTGAAAACGAACTCCTTCTTCTTTTTGAAAAAATTGAAAAATTCCAAAAAAATTGAAAAATCAAAATAAAAAATTAAAAAATTAAAAATCATAAAAATGGAGCTCATTTACCTTGAAATGTTGACTCTTGTGCAAATATGTAATTATTAGGAGTCTTAGTCTAGATATTTAGGCACCCTGATTCTAGCACAATTCACATAGTGATAAGAAATTTGCACGCGCACGATCTACCAATACATGTATGGCCTCGATCTTCAAGGTGTTTGATAGGAAGTTACGATTGCCAATCACTTTAGAATACTGAACGAAACTTGACTAGCTTGTTCTTTGGTTGGTTGGGATAGAAGGTGGAGGTTACATTAAGAAAAACAACCATCGAATTTAACTGGGTGCATCAAAAAGGGCTACCTCTTGCAAAGTGTCATGTAATTTTTGTTTCCTTTTGTTTATGTATCAAAAGTGTTTTTTTTGCTCAAAAAAAAAAAACAAAAAAAAAACGATGTATATATTCAGAAAAAAAAAAAAAAAAAAAAAGAGAAAAAAAAACAAAAAAATCAAGTATTTATCAATTCCATCATCTCTTGTTCCAAAAATAAAAAGAGAATAGTCAATGTAAATAAGAGTCATGTAAAGAGTCATCTTTTGTTGTTTCATTGTAATAAGCAAGGAGGGTGTATGCCATTGATGTACAACGCGAGTAATTGTGAAATACCTCCAACTCATTCACAATTCTCGTAAAGTCCGGACAGCTAGCTAGATTTCGACCTCAGTTCTTAGCCTGAGAAACTATCTCTTGGTGATTAGTAGTCATAACATCCGATCTTTCTTTACACATGTGTAGATACACTGTACACTCTTATCACATGTCTTTTTTTGTTATCAGTGCTAGGATTGTGCCTTTGATAGCTAGATTGACATCTCCATTTTGCTGTGAGCTTAAACTGTTTTGCACATGTCACATTTGATGGAATCTGAGCTTATATTTTGACCTAGAACTTTGTAGGTACGTTCTAAGCAAACCTTCACGAGACTTCAACTCGTCCACTAGGGACACTTAGTGGTTTAAAAGGCTTAGTGCATACGCTAAATGCATTCGAGAGACCAGCGACAGTGGTATAGTTAGGATTTCCTTAGTTTTGTTTTACTTGAGGACAAGTAAAATTCAGGTTTGGGGGTATTTGATGAGTGCCAAATAATGTATATATTTATCCCTTTTTGTTGGCATTTAACTCATCTTTTGTGCAGTAATTCTACATTTTATCCCATATTCTGTATTTTCATTGTTTTCAAGAATAAATATTTTTCTTACTTAATTTTGCATTTTTAGGTAATAAATAAAGTCTGGATGACTTGCGGAGCGGAAAAGAGCTGAAGAGTGGTGAAAAGCCGGAAGAAATTACGCAAGGAAGCCGCGAAGAATGGTGCGCACAAGTCCAAAGAGCTAGGAATGGGCTCAAGAAGGAAGAATTGTTCTTAAAGAAGATATGGGCTTGGCATACCCAAGGCCCAAAACCCTTACTCAAACCCATTTTCTATAACCAAAACCGCCTCCATCTTCAGCCGTCGGATTGGATCCATCTCATCATCCGATGGTCGCTCCTTCATCGCGCATCAAAATCTGAAGCTCCTATCAAACACCATAGTGCCTAAATTCCAAGCCTTCAGATTAGATTGTAGTTGAATCCAACGATCGCTTCTTTGCCTGCGCATCAAACCCAGATACTTCCGCTTAACACTACAACACCAAACTCCATCTGGCGCCGTTAGTTTCGTTGTATATCTGCATCCAACGGTCGCTGCCAGCATCTTCACTTTTATCCGTTAGATCAATCTTCATCTCCACCCCCGGCTAAGCATCGCAAGACATCGAAATCTGATGAGCCCGCCTCACACTAGAACAACCTAACCCTATACCCATCAAACCAAACAGACCTTACCCAAATTCTCATCTCCTCCTTCGAGCAGTCGAGCTCTGCTCCTGCCATGTCCGCCACCTTACCCTGCCCCGCTCAACCACCACCTCAACCACCACCATCTCCTCTCAAATAAACCAAACACCATAACCCATCTCCACTACCATCATTACAACCTATCTAGCCACCTAATTTCCCATTTTTATACACGTTTTTCTCAAAACCCTAACGTGTGAAAAATTGGTAAATTAGGTGAGTTAGGAGAGCAATTGGAGGCGTGGGAAGCATCAGAAGACCGTAAGGAAGCATGGGTGAGAGCTATCAAGAGTTTGCAGTGATTAGGTAAACCTAATTTCTATTTCTTATAAACCCTAATTTCATAATTTGGGGATAATTGGGGGAACATGATTGTACGTCTAATTGAAGCATGGGTTGGTTGATTGGGTTGTTATCAGAAGGTTAGGTGAACCAATTTTGGGTTTAATTGTATTTTTTTACAAACCCTAATTTTGCTGTTAATTGGGGATTTTTGGGATTTCCATTGTATGTATAAATAGATACTGTGGGTGTGATGTAAAAAACTTATGCTGGGTTAGCCAACTTCACTCTTGTAGAGAACTGGACTAGCCAGTTTCTCATTTGTTTCATGTTTACACTGTTGGTTCATATGTTTATCATGTTTTTGTATTTGCTCACCATATGTGTTGTTTGAATTACCTTGTATGATATTTATTATTTACAAGATTAGCATGATCTAAGTTGCATTGCTGAGGCTCAGATGATGCTTTAGTGCACTGTTAGGTAGTGGAATGCTAGGTTAGAGCCTTAGTGCACTGAATTGATTGAGCAATGGGAGAAATCAGTGCTCACTAGTGCTTGTGATTGATTGTACTGTCAAAAGACAGTCAATACTAGGAGCACTTCAGTTGAGCAAGCTGATTTCTTTCCATTCCCTTTTTGTATGCTTAAGATCCTAATTTTAAACCTAGAATTGCATTGTTTAGCTAGGACACAAGGTGGATTCTAAGCCTTGGCTTAACCACAAATCCTTTACAATCACTTATAAATTCAATTCTGTTTTGCCCCCTGCTCAGCTAAATTTATTAGCTATCTTGCTGTTTATTTCTTGTATTTTGAAGCTTGCTGTGCACTGAAATCAGTGCACTGCCTTCCCTGCCCTTGGCTCACAGCCTTGGTTCCTTGCTATTTTACCATCTCTGTTTCACTGTCACTGCAACCTTGTGACCTTGCATTTAGTTTTGCATCAATTATCAGCATAGTGAAACTTCAACTATACACCCCAAGTCCCTGTGGAGATGACCTGTTCTTGCACATACACACTACAATGACAACTGTGCACTTGCAGTTTAACATGTAGGCCTTCTTATCCTTTGTCTTATTTTCTTACTCCTTTAAAAGCCTACCAAGTTTTTGGCGCCGCTGCCGGGGACTCGGTAGCGGCGAAATTGCTTTTTCTTTCTTTGCTTTGCTCTTGCTTGATTCTTCTCTTCTGAAACCAACAGGTGCATTGCCTTGCTGCTTGCTGAAACTCCTGTTGGGCTGTTACTGTTAGGCATTGTTGCTGCACTGAACTGGTGCTGTTTCTCTTGCTTGCAGCTGCTGTTGCTGAAGCTGTTGCCCCTGCTGTTGTTGCAGCTGCCCTTGCTGGAGCTGCTGGGCTGCTGTTGCTGAAGTTGTTCCTGTTGCCTCTGCTGCTCCTGGTCCTGCTGCTGATCTGCTGCTGCTGCCTGCTGGTCTGAGCTTGTTGCTGAGAGCCAAAGCCCAACTGGGCCTCTCCAGCAAAAATTTAGGAAGACCCAAAGCCCAACTGGGCTGTAAGCTGCAGAAGGTGAAGAAGTTGAACCAAAGCCCAACTGGGCCATAGAAAAGCCAAAGCTTAGGACGATCCATAGCCCAACTGGGCTTTTGCAACCAAACCGAACAGCTGGGCTGTGCTTTATAGGTAAGCCTAAACCCATTAAGAGAACCCAACCTGTGGGCTTCCATTTTTAATTTGTGGGCTTGTAATAATTTTTTGTTCTTTATTTTTTTTTAATTTGGGCTTGTAATAATTATTTTTATTTTTATTTTCTTTTTCTTTTATTTTCTTTTATTTTTCTTTTGGGCTTGTAATTATTTATTGTTGTTTTTATTTTCTTTTGTGGGGTGTGATAATTTATGCTAGGCTAAGTTTAAAAAAAAAAAAAAAAAAAAAACCAAAATTTTCTTTTGCTCCCAATTTTAAAACCAAATTTCTACTTTGCTCCCATTTTTTAAACCAAATTTTCTTTTTCAAATATATCCCATCAAAACCAAAATTTTCCCATAAAAAACCAAATTTTTGAAAACCCATTAAAACCAAATAGTTCTAGTGGGCTTTGTGTCTTTTAAAATGGGCCAACCTCGTGCTCTCCATGAATACATGTATCCGTCAATAAAAATTCCATTATCATGTATTGTATTACCTCAAACCAATAACCCTTTTAAAATAAATGCAAGCATGATACAAATACTTCCTATATTTCGAGGGTTCGATTCTGAGAACCCCTATACTCATGTAAGAGAGTTTGAACAAATTTGTCGGACTATGCAACCTGATCATATGTCCGAAGACTCTCTGAAATTGCGTTTGTTTACATTTTCTTTAAAGGAAAGGGCCAAAACATGGTTTTACGGTTTGAGACCACAATCAATCAACACTTGGGACCAACTCACAGATCTATTTTTCAAAAAATTCTTTCCACATCATAGGACCATCGCTATTCGTCAAAGTATCAATTGTTTTGTCCAATTGGATGAGGAAACTGTTTTTCACTATTTTGAACGTTTTAATGATTTGTTGAGTGAATGTCCGCACCATGGATTTGAGAAGTGGAGACTTGTCGTCATCCTCTATGAGGGACTAGACTTTAAATCTCGAACCATGGTTGAGTCTATGTGTAATGGTGAGTTTATTGATAAATCTGTGGATGATGCATGGAATTTTTTAGCCGAGATTGCAGAGAAAACCCATCAATGGGAATCCGTTAGGGAAACAGGAACAACACCACATGATATGAGTCACCCCCATGAATTAGAGTTTTATTCTTGTAATAGCTCCGACCTTAGGATTGAAAATTATCCTAGATTGCAAAATCCCTATCATGATGATGATGATGATTATGATGTTATGTTAGAAGAACATGTCTATACTGAAAATGTTATGGAACCTTTGGGTTCAAATACATTAGGCTTCTCTGCCCCGACCTTAATGCATGATATTTCTTCTAGTATTCCATGTGATGTTTCCCCTGATGTGCCGATACACGAGAATCAATCTGTTGATGATGTTGATTCTGATTGTGATCTTGCCAATTTGATTGATGATTGTGAGCATGATGTGACATGTGTAGATGAGTTAGGAGATTTTGATTTGATTAATATGCCTATTCTCTACCTAGTCACAATCTGATGGCCTTCCACCCAACCTAGATTTGGTTTGTACCCATATTGTCAAACCGATTTTTCTGAAAATTCCTAATCTAGGATTGGAACTGTGTGCTTCCCAAGTCCTCTTGGACTATTTTGTTTCAAAATATAACACTTTTAAAGAGCCACAATTGGAATGCATTTCTTTGCCCATCCCGAACAAAGTCCATTTTCAGTTAGACCTTGTGAATCCTGCACCCCTAAAATTGTTAGATTTTGTGCTTAAAAGTGAACCTGTTGAAAAATTTTGGTTTAGGGGTGATTCATTCGGTTTTTCACTCTCACTCCCATTTAAGTCTAATTTCAGTGTTTTGAAACTTTCTATGTCTCTACAGTTTTTCTTTGGGTTGATCCTCAACTCTTTAGACTTTTGGTGTATGGTGAATTTTTTGTATATAATCCAGTAGATAAAATTTCTTAAAAACCCTTTTGTTCCTTTTGTATATATTTTGCTAATCCAATATGATCTCGGCTGAAATATGTTGGATTTTTTCTTGAATAACGGAGTTTTAATCGAGCTTTCGCCGTACAATCGGGTATTCTCTCTCCTTTTACTCTACTCAGCATGTCCCTTTCCATATGTTGCATTTTAATTCTTTCCATATTTTGAAACATTGAGGACAATGTTTAGTTTAGGTTTGGGGGTATAGAGTAGATACCATGATAATATGCCATAATTGAAAACGAACTCCTTCTTCTTTTTGAAAAAATTGAAAAATTCCAAAAAATTGAAAAATCAAAATAAAAAATTAAAAAATTAAAAAATCATAAAAATGGAGCTCATTTACCTTGAAATGTTGACTCTTGTGCAAATATGTAATTATTAGGAGTCTTAGTCTAGATATTTAGGCACCCTGATTCTAGCACAATTCACATAGTGATAAGAAATTTGCACGCGCACGATCTACCAATACATGTATGGCCTCGATCTTCAAGGTGTTTGATAGGAAGTTACGATTGCCAATCACTTTAGAATACTGAACGAAACTTGACTAGCTTGTTCTTTGGTTGGTTGGGATAGAAGGTGGAGGTTACATTAAGAAAAACAACCATCGAATTTAACTGGGTGCATCAAAAAGGGCTACCTCTTGCAAAGTGTCATGTAATTTTTGTTTCCTTTTGTTTATGTATCAAAAGTGTTTTCTTTGCTCAAAAAAAAAAAAAAAAAAAAAAACGATGTATATATTCAGAAAAAAAAAAAAAAAAAAAGAAAAAAAAACAAAAAAATCAAGTATTTATCAATTCCATCATCTCTTGTTCCAAAAATAAAAGAGAATAGTCAATGTAAATAAGAGTCATGTAAAGAGTCATCTTTTGTTGTTTCATTGTAATAAGCAAGGAGGGTGTATGCCATTGATGTACAACGCGAGTAATTGTGAAATACCTCCAACTCATTCACAATTCTCGTAAAGTCCGGACAGCTAGCTAGATTTCGACCTCAGTTCTTAGCCTGAGAAACTATCTCTTGGTGATTAGTAGTCATAACTCCGATCTTTCTTTACACATGTGTAGATACACTGTACACTCTTATCACATGTCTTTTTTTTGTTATCAGTGCTAGGATTGTGCCTTTGATAGCTAGATTGACATCTCCATTTTGCTGTGAGCTTAAACTGTTTTGCACATGTCACATTTGATGGAATCTGAGCTTATATTTTGACCTAGAACTTTGTAGGTACGTTCTAAGCAAACCTTCACGAGACTTCAACTCGTCCACTAGGGACACTTAGTGGTTTAAAAGGCTTAGTGCATACGCTAAATGCATTCGAGAGACCAGCGACAGTGGTATAGTTAGGATTTCCTTAGTTTTGTTTTACTTGAGGACAAGTAAAATTCAGGTTTGGGGGTATTTGATGAGTGCCAAATAATGTATATATTTATCCCTTTTTGTTGGCATTTAACTCATCTTTTGTGCAGTAATTCTACATTTTATCCCATATTCTGTATTTTCATTGTTTTCAAGAATAAATATTTTTCTTACTTAATTTTGCATTTTTAGGTAATAAATAAAGTCTGGATGACTTGCGGAGCGGAAAAGAGCTGAAGAGTGGTGAAAAGCCGGAAGAAATTACGCAAGGAAGCCGCGAAGAATGGTGCGCACAAGTCCAAAGAGCTAGGAATGGGCTCAAGAAGGAAGAATTGTTCTTAAAGAAGATATGGGCTTGGCATACCCAAGGCCCAAAACCCTTACTCAAACCCATTTTCTATAACCAAAACCGCCTCCATCTTCAGCCGTCGGATTGGATCCATCTCATCATCCGATGGTCGCTCCTTCATCGCGCATCAAAATCTGAAGCTCCTATCAAACACCATAGTGCCTAAATTCCAAGCCTTCAGATTAGATTGTAGTTGAATCCAACGATCGCTTCTTTGCCTGCGCATCAAACCCAGATACTTCCGCTTAACACTACAACACCAAACTCCATCTGGCGCCGTTAGTTTCGTTGTATATCTGCATCCAACGGTCGCTGCCAGCATCTTCACTTTTATCCGTTAGATCAATCTTCATCTCCACACCCCCGGCTAAGCATCGCAAGACATCGAAATCTGATGAGCCCGCCTCACACTAGAACAACCTAACCCTATACCCATCAAACCAAACAGACCTTACCCAAATTCTCATCTTCCTCCTTCGAGCAGTCGAGCTCTGCTCCTGCCATGTCCGCCACCTTACCCTGCCCCGCTCAACCACCACCTCAACCACCACCATCTCCTCTCAAATAAACCAAACACCATAACCCATCTCCACTACCATCATTACAACCTATCTAGCCACCTAATTTCCCATTTTTATACACGTTTTTCTCAAAACCCTAACGTGTGAAAAATTGGTAAATTAGGTGAGTTAGGAGAGCAATTGGAGGCGTGGGAAGCATCAGAAGACCGTAAGGAAGCATGGGTGAGAGCTATCAAGAGTTTGCAGTGATTAGGTAAACCTAATTTCTATTTCTTATAAACCCTAATTTCATAATTTGGGGATAATTGGGGGAACATGATTGTACGTCTAATTGAAGCATGGGTTGGTTGATTGGGTTGTTATCAGAAGGTTAGGTGAACCAATTTTGGGTTTAATTGTATTTTTTTACAAACCCTAATTTTGCTGTTAATTGGGGATTTTTTGGGATTTCCATTGTATGTATAAATAGATACTGTGGGTGTGATGTAAAAAACTTATGCTGGGTTAGCCAACTTCACTCTTGTAGAGAACTGGACTAGCCAGTTTCTCATTTGTTTCATGTTTACACTGTTGGTTCATATGTTTATCATGTTTTTGTATTTGCTCACCATATGTGTGTTGTTTGAATTACCTTGTATGATATTTATTATTATTTACAAGATAGCATGATCTAAGTTGCATTGCTGAGGCTCAGATGATGCTTTAGTGCACTGTTAGGTAGTGGAATGCTAGGTTAGAGCCTTAGTGCACTGAATTGATTGAGCAATGGGAGAAATCAGTGCTCACTAGTGCTTGTGATTGATTGTACTGTCAAAAGACAGTCAATACTAGGAGCACTTCAGTTGAGCAAGCTGATTTTCTTTCCATTCCCTTTTTGTATGCTTAAGATCCTAATTTTAAACCTAGAATTGCATTGTTTAGCTAGGACACAAGGTGGATTCTAAGCCTTGGCTTAACCACAAATCCTTTACAATCACTTATAAATTCAATTCTGTTTTGCCCCCTGCTCAGCTAAATTTATTAGCTATCTTGCTGTTTATTTCTTGTATTTTGAAGCTTGCTGTGCACTGAAATCAGTGCACTGCCTTCCCTGCCCTTGGCTCACAGCCTTGGTTCCTTGCTATTTTACCATCTCTGTTTCACTGTCACTGCAACCTTGTGACCTTGCATTTAGTTTTGCATCAATTATCAGCATACTGAAACTTCAACTATACACCCCAAGTCCCTGTGGAGATGACCTGTTCTTGCACATACACACTACAATGACAACTGTGCACTTGCAGTTTAACATGTAGGCCTTCTTATCCTTTGTCTTATTTTCTTACTCCTTTAAAAGCCTACCAAGTTTTTGGCGCCGCTGCCGGGGACTCGGTAGCGGCGAAATTGCTTTTTCTTTCTTTGCTTTTGCTCTTGCTTGCTGATTCTTCTCTTCTGAAACCAACAGGTGCATTGCCTTGCTGCTTGCTGAAACTCCTGTTGGGCTGTTACTGTTAGGCATTGTTGCTGCACTGAACTGGTGCTGTTTCTCTTGCTTGCAGCTGCTGTTGCTGAAGCTGTTGCCCCTGCTGTTGTTGCAGCTGCCCCTTGCTGGAGCTGCTGGGCTGCTGTTGCTGAAGTTGTTCCTGTTGCCTCTGCTGCTCCTGGTCCTGCTGCTGATCTGCTGCTGCTGCCTGCTGGTCTGAGCTTGTTGCTGAGAGCCAAAGCCCAACTGGGCCTCTCCAGCAAAAATTTAGGAAGACCCAAAGCCCAACTGGGCTGTAAGCTGCAGAAGGTGAAGAAGTTGAACCAAAGCCCAACTGGGCCATAGAAAAGCCAAAGCTTAGGACGATCCATAGCCCAACTGGGCTTTTGCAACCAAACCGAACAGCTGGGCTGTGCTTTATAGGTAAGCCTAAACCCATTAAGAGAACCCAACCTGTGGGCTTCCATTTTTAATTTGTGGGCTTGTAATAATTTTTGTTGTTCTTTATTTTTTTTTTAATTTGGGCTTGTAATAATTATTTTTATTTTTATTTTCTTTTTCTTTTATTTTCTTTTATTTTTCTTTTATGGGCTTGTAATTATTTATTGTTGTTTTTATTTTCTTTTGTGGGGTGTGATAATTTATGCTAGGCTAAGTTTAAAAAAAAAAAAAAAAAAAAACCAAAATTTTCTTTTGCTCCCAATTTTAAAACCAAATTTCTACTTTGCTCCCATTTTTTAAACCAAATTTTTTTTTCAAATATATCCCATCAAAACCAAAATTTTCCCATAAAAAACCAAATTTTTGAAAACCCTTAAACCAAACATTTTTCCAAAAATCCAAACCCATTAAAACCAAATAGTGGGCTTTGTGTCTTTTTAAAATGGGCCAACCTCGTGCTCTCCATGAATACATGTATCCGTCAATAAAAATTCCATTATCATGTATTGTATTACCTCAAACCAATAACCCTTTTAAAATAAATGCAAGCATGATACAAATACTTCCTATATTTCGAGGGTTCGATTCTGAGAACCCCTATACTCATGTAAGAGAGTTTGAACAAATTTGTCGGACTATGCAACCTGATCATATGTCCGAAGACTCTCTGAAATTGCGTTTGTTTACATTTTATTTAAGGAAAGGGCCAAAACATGGTTTTACGGTTTGAGACCACATCAATCAACACTTGGGACCAACTCACAGATCTATTTTTCAAAAAATTCTTTCCACATCATAGGACCATCGCTATTCGTCAAAGTATCAATTGTTTTGTCCAATTGGATGAGGAAACTGTTTTTCACTATTTTGAACGGTTTAATGATTTGTTGAGTGAATGTCCGCACCATGGATTTGAGAAGTGGAGACTTGTCGTCATCCTCTATGAGGGACTAGACTTTAAATCTCGAACCATGGTTGAGTCTATGTGTAATGGTGAGTTTATTGATAAATCTGTGGATGATGCATGGAATTTTTTAGCCGAGATTGCAGAGAAAACCCATCAATGGGAATCCGTTAGGGAAACAGGAACAACACCACATGATATGAGTCACCCCCATGAATTAGAGTTTTATTCTTGTAATAGCTCCGACCTTAGGATTGAAAATTATCCTAGATTGCAAAATCCCTATCATGATGATGATGATGATTATGATGTTATGTTAGAAGAACATGTCTATACTGAAAATGTTATGGAACCTTTGGGTTCAAATACATTAGGCTTCTCTGCCCCGACCTTAATGCATGATATTTCTTCTAGTATTCCATGTGATGTTTCCCTGATGTGCCGATACACGAGAATCAATCTGTTGATGATGTTGAGGATTCTGATTGTGATCTTGCCAATTTGATTGATGATTGTGAGCATGATGTGACATGTGTAGATGATTAGGAGATTTTGATTTGATTATAATGACACCCTATTCTCCTACATGAGTCACAATCTGTGGCCTTCCACCCAACCTAGATTTGGTTTGTACCCATATTGTCAAACCGATTTTTCTGAAAATTCCTAATCTAGGATTGGAACTGTATGCTTCCCAAGTCCTCTTGGACTATTTTGTTTCAAAATATAACACTTTTAAAGAGCCACAATTGGAATGCATTTCTTTGCCCACCCGAACAAAGTCCATTTTCAGTTAGACCTTGTGAATCCTGCACCCCTAAAATTGTTAGATTTTGTGCTTAAAAGTGAACCTGTTGAAAAATTTTGGTTTAGGGGTGATTCATTCGGTTTTTCACTCTCACTCCCATTTAAGTCTAATTTCAGTGTTTTGAAACTTTCTATGTCTCTACAGTTTTTTTTTGGGTTGATCCTCAACTCTTTAGACTTTTGGTGTATGGTGAATTTTTTGTATATAATCCAGTAGATAAAATTTCTTAAAAACCCTTTTGTTCCTTTTGTATATATTTTGCTAATCCAATATGATCTCGGCTGAAATATGTTGGATTTTTTTCTTGAATAACGGAGTTTTAATCGAGCTTTCGCCGTAAATCGGGTATTCTCTCTCCTTTTACTCTACTCAGCATGTCCCTTTCCATATGTTGCATTTTAATTCTTTCCATATTTTGAAACATTGAGGACAATGTTTAGTTTAGGTTTGGGGGTATAGAGTAGATACCATGATAATATGCCATAATTGAAAACGAACTCCTTCTTCTTTTTGAAAAAATTGAAAAATTCCAAAAAAATTGAAAAATCAAAATAAAAATTAAAAAATTAAAAATCATAAAAATGGAGCTCATTTACCTTGAAATGTTGACTCTTGTGCAATATGTAATTATTAGGAGTCTTAGTCTAGATATTTAGGCACCCTGATTCTAGCACAATTCACATAGTGATAAGAAATTTGCACGCGCACGATCTACCAATACATGTATGGCCTCGATCTTCAAGGTGTTTGATAGGAAGTTACGATTGCCAATCACTTTAGAATACTGAACGAAACTTGACTAGCTTGTTCTTTGGTTGGTTGGGATAGAAGGTGGAGGTTACATTAAGAAAAACAACCATCGAATTTAACTGGGTGCATCAAAAAGGGCTACCTCTTGCAAAGTGTCATGTAATTTTTGTTTCCTTTTGTTTATGTATCAAAAGTGTTTTCTTTGCTCAAAAAAAAAAAACAAAAAAAAAACGATGTATATATTCAGAAAAAAAAAAAAAAAAAAAAGAGAAAAAAAAACAAAAAAATCAAGTATTTATCAATTCCATCATCTCTTGTTCCAAAAATAAAAAGAGAATAGTCAATGTAAATAAGAGTCATGTAAAGAGTCATCTTTTGTTGTTTCATTGTAATAAGCAAGGAGGGTGTATGCCATTGATGTACAACGCGAGTAATTGTGAAATACCTCCAACTCATTCACAATTCTCGTAAAGTCCGGACAGCTAGCTAGATTTCGACCTCAGTTCTTAGCCTGAGAAACTATCTCTTGGTGATTAGTAGTCATAACATCCGATCTTTCTTTACACATGTGTAGATACACTGTACACTCTTATCACATGTCTTTTTTTTGTTATCAGTGCTAGGATTGTGCCTTTGATAGCTAGATTGACATCTCCATTTTGCTGTGAGCTTAAACTGTTTTGCACATGTCACATTTGATGGAATCTGAGCTTATATTTTGACCTAGAACTTTGTAGGTACGTTCTAAGCAAACCTTCACGAGACTTCAACTCGTCCACTAGGGACACTTAGTGGTTTAAAAGGCTTAGTGCATACGCTAAATGCATTCGAGAGACCAGCGACAGTGGTATAGTTAGGATTTCCTTAGTTTTGTTTTACTTGAGGACAAGTAAAATTCAGGTTTGGGGGTATTTGATGAGTGCCAATAATGTATATATTTATCCCTTTTTGTTGGCATTTAACTCATCTTTTGTGCAGTAATTCTACATTTTATCCCATATTCTGTATTTTCATTGTTTTCAAGAATAAATATTTTTCTTACTTAATTTTGCATTTTTAGGTAATAAATAAAGTCTGGATGACTTGCGGAGCGGAAAAGAGCTGAAGAGTGGTGAAAAGCCGGAAGAAATTACGCAAGGAAGCCGCGAAGAATGGTGCGCACAAGTCCAAAGAGCTAGGAATGGGCTCAAGAAGGAAGAATTGTTCTTAAAGAAGATATGGGCTTGGCATACCCAAGGCCCAAAACCCTTACTCAAACCCATTTTCTATAACCAAAACCGCCTCCATCTTCAGCCGTCGGATTGGATCCATCTCATCATCCGATGGTCGCTCCTTCATCGCGCATCAAAATCTGAAGCTCCTATCAAACACCATAGTGCCTAAATTCCAAGCCTTCAGATTAGATTGTAGTTGAATCCAACGATCGCTTCTTTGCCTGCGCATCAAACCCAGATACTTCCGCTTAACACTACAACACCAAACTCCATCTGGCGCCGTTAGTTTCGTTGTATATCTGCATCCAACGGTCGCTGCCAGCATCTTCACTTTTATCCGTTAGATCAATCTTCATCTCCACACCCCACGGCTAAGCATCGCAAGACATCGAAATCTGATGAGCCCGCCTCACACTAGAACAACCTAACCCTATACCCATCAAACCAAACAGACCTTACCCAAATTCTCATCTTCCTCCTTCGAGCAGTCGAGCTCTGCTCCTGCCATGTCCGCCACCTTACCCTGCCCCGCTCAACCACCACCTCAACCACCACCATCTCCTCTCAAATAAACCAAACACCATAACCCCTCCACTACCATCATTACAACCTATCTAGCCACCTAATTTCCCATTTTTATACACGTTTTTCTCAAAACCCTAACGTGTGAAAAATTGGTAAATTAGGTGAGTTAGGAGAGCAATTGGAGGCGTGGGAAGCATCAGAAGACCGTAAGGAAGCATGGGTGAGAGCTATCAAGAGTTTGCAGTGATTAGGTAAACCTAATTTCTATTTCTTATAAACCCTAATTTCATAATTTGGGGATAATTGGGGGAACATGATTGTACGTCTAATTGAAGCATGGGTTGGTTGATTGGGTTGTTATCAGAAGGTTAGGTGAACCAATTTTGGGTTTAATTGTATTTTTTTACAAACCCTAATTTTGCTGTTAATTGGGGATTTTTTGGGATTTCCATTGTATGTATAAATAGATACTGTGGGTGTGATGTAAAAAACTTATGCTGGGTTAGCCAACTTCACTCTTGTAGAGAACTGGACTAGCCAGTTTCTCATTTGTTTCATGTTTACACTGTTGGTTCATATGTTTATCATGTTTTTGTATTTGCTCACCATATGTGTGTTGTTTGAATTACCTTGTATGATATTTATTATTATTTACAAGATTAGCATGATCTAAGTTGCATTGCTGAGGCTCAGATGATGCTTTAGTGCACTGTTAGGTAGTGGAATGCTAGGTTAGAGCCTTAGTGCACTGAATTGATTGAGCAATGGGAGAAATCAGTGCTCACTAGTGCTTGTGATTGATTGTACTGTCAAAAGACAGTCAATACTAGGAGCACTTCAGTTGAGCAAGCTGATTTTCTTTCCATTCCCTTTTTGTATGCTTAAGATCCTAATTTTAAACCTAGAATTGCATTGTTTAGCTAGGACACAAGGTGGATTCTAAGCCTTGGCTTAACCACAAATCCTTTACAATCACTTATAAATTCAATTCTGTTTTGCCCCCTGCTCAGCTAAATTTATTAGCTATCTTGCTGTTTATTTCTTGTATTTTGAAGCTTGCTGTGCACTGAAATCAGTGCACTGCCTTCCCTGCCCTTGGCTCACAGCCTTGGTTCCTTGCTATTTTACCATCTCTGTTTCACTGTCACTGCAACCTTGTGACCTTGCATTTAGTTTTGCATCAATTATCAGCATAGTGAAACTTCAACTATACACCCCAAGTCCCTGTGGAGATGACCTGTTCTTGCACATACACACTACAATGACAACTGTGCACTTGCAGTTTAACATGTAGGCCTTCTTATCCTTTGTCTTATTTTCTTACTCCTTTAAAAGCCTACCAAGTTTTTGGCGCCGCTGCCGGGGACTCGGTAGCGGCGAAATTGCTTTTTCTTTCTTTGCTTTTGCTCTTGCTTGCTGATTCTTCTCTTCTGAAACCAACAGGTGCATTGCCTTGCTGCTTGCTGAAACTCCTGTTGGGCTGTTACTGTTAGGCATTGTTGCTGCACTGAACTGGTGCTGTTTCTCTTGCTTGCAGCTGCTGTTGCTGAAGCTGTTGCCCCTGCTGTTGTTGCAGCTGCCCTTGCTGGAGCTGCTGGGCTGCTGTTGCTGAAGTTGTTCCTGTTGCCTCTGCTGCTCCTGGTCCTGCTGCTGATCTGCTGCTGCTGCCTGCTGGTCTGAGCTTGTTGCTGAGAGCCAAAGCCCAACTGGGCCTCTCCAGCAAAAATTTAGGAAGACCCAAAGCCCAACTGGGCTGTAAGCTGCAGAAGGTGAAGAAGTTGAACCAAAGCCCAACTGGGCCATAGAAAAGCCAAAGCTTAGGACGATCCATAGCCCAACTGGGCTTTTGCAACCAAACCGAACAGCTGGGCTGTGCTTTATAGGTAAGCCTAAACCCATTAAGAGAACCCAACCTGTGGGCTTCCATTTTTAATTTGTGGGCTTGTAATAATTTTTGTTGTTCTTTATT
Organism: Papaver somniferum; assembly: GCF_003573695.1. NCBI lineage: Eukaryota > Viridiplantae > Streptophyta > Magnoliopsida > Ranunculales > Papaveraceae > Papaver > Papaver somniferum. Next base: position 125,160,275 of record NC_039364.1, read on the forward strand.
TTTTTTTTAATTTGGGCTTGTAATAATTATTTTTATTTTTATTTTCTTTTTCTTTTATTTTCTTTTATTTTTCTTTTATGGGCTTGTAATTATTTATTGTTGTTTTTATTTTCTTTTGTGGGTGTGTGAAATGCTAGCTAAGAAAAAAAAAAAAAAAAAAAAACCAAAATTTTGCTCCCAATTTTAAAACCAAATTTCTACTTTGCTCCCATTTTTTAAACCAAATTTTCTTTTTCAAATATATCCCATCAAAACCAAAATTTTCCCATAAAAAACCAAATTTTTGAAAACCCATTAAAACCAAATTTAAAAATCCATTAAAACCAAATAGTGGGCTTTGTGTCTTTTCAAATGGGCCAACCTCGTGCTCTCCATGAATACATGTATCCGTCAATAAAAATTCCATTATCATGTATTGTATTACCTCAAACCAATAACCCTTTTAAAATAAATGCAAGCATGATACAAATACTTCCTATATTTCGAGGGTTCGATTCTGAGAACCCCTATACTCATGTAAGAGAGTTTGAACAAATTTGTCGGACTATGCAACCTGATCATATGTCCGAAGACTCTCTGAAATTGCGTTTGTTTACATTTTCTTTAAAGGAAAGGGCCAAAACATGGTTTTACGGTTTGAGACCACAATCAATCAACACTTGGGACCAACTCACAGATCTATTTTTCAAAAAATTCTTTCCACATCATAGGACCATCGCTATTCGTCAAAGTATCAATTGTTTTGTCCAATTGGATGAGGAAACTGTTTTTCACTATTTTGAACGTTTTAATGATTTGTTGAGTGAATGTCCGCACCATGGATTTGAGAAGTGGAGACTTGTCGTCATCCTCTATGAGGGACTAGACTTTAAATCTCGAACCATGGTTGAGTCTATGTGTAATGGTGAGTTTATTGATAAATCTGTGGATGATGCATGGAATTTTTTAGCCGAGATTGCAGAGAAAACCCATCAATGGGAATCCGTTAGGGAAACAGGAACAACACCACATGATATGAGTCACCCCCATGAATTAGAGTTTTATTCTTGTAATAGCTCCGACCTTAGGATTGAAAATTATCCTAGATTGCAAAATCCCTATCATGATGATGATGATTATGATGTTATGTTAGAAGAACATGTCTATACTGAAAATGTTATGGAACCTTTGGGTTCAAATACATTAGGCTTCTCTGCCCCGACCTTAATGCATGATATTTCTTCTAGTATTCCATGTGATGTTTCCCCTGATGTGCCGATACACGAGAATCAATCTGTTGATGATGTTGAGGATTCTGATTGTGATCTTGCCAATTTGATTGATGATTGTGAGCATGATGTGACATGTGTAGATGATTAGGAGATTTTGATTTGATTAATAATGACACTATTCTCTACCTAAGTCACAATCTGATGGCCTTCCACCCAACCTAGATTTGGTTTGTACCCATATTGTCAAACCGATTTTTCTGAAAATTCCTAATCTAGGATTGGAACTGTATGCTTCCCAAGTCCTCTTGGACTATTTTGTTTCAAAATATAACACTTTTAAAGAGCCACAATTGGAATGCATTTCTTTGCCCATCCCGAACAAAGTCCATTTTCAGTTAGACCTTGTGAATCCTGCACCCCTAAAATTGTTAGATTTTGTGCTTAAAAGTGAACCTGTTGAAAAATTTTGGTTTAGGGGTGATTCATTCGGTTTTTCACTCTCACTCCCATTTAAGTCCAATTTGTGTTTTGAAACTTTCTATGTCTCTACACTTTTTCTTTTGGGTTGATCCTCAACTCTTTAGACTTTTGGTGTATGGTGAATTTTTTGTATATAATCCAGTAGATAAAATTTCTTAAAAACCCTTTTGTTCCTTTTGTATATATTTTGCTAATCCAATATGATCTCGGCTGAAATATGTTGGATTTTTTTCCTTGAATAACGGAGTTTTAATTCTGCTTTCGCCGAAATCGGGTATTCTCTCTCCTTTTACTCTACTCAGCATGTCCCTTTCCATATGTTGCATTTTAATTCTTTCCATATTTTGAAACATTGAGGACAATGTTTAGTTTAGGTTTGGGGGTATAGAGTAGATACCATGATAATATGCCATAATTGAAAACGAACTCCTTCTTCTTTTTGAAAAAATTGAAAAATTCCAAAAAAATTGAAAAATCAAAATAAAAAATTAAAAAATTAAAAAATCATAAAAATGGAGCTCATTTACCTTGAAATGTTGACTCTTGTGCAAATATGTAATTATTAGGAGTCTTAGTCTAGATATTTAGGCACCCTGATTCTAGCACAATTCACATAGTGATAAGAAATTTGCACGCGCACGATCTACCAATACATGTATGGCCTCGATCTTCAAGGTGTTTGATAGGAAGTTACGATTGCCAATCACTTTAGAATACTGAACGAAACTTGACTAGCTTGTTCTTTGGTTGGTTGGGATAGAAGGTGGAGGTTACATTAAGAAACAACCATCGAATTTAACTGGGTGCATCAAAAAGGGCTACCTCTTGCAAAGTGTCATGTAATTTTTGTTTCCTTTTGTTATGTATCAAAAGTGTTTTCTTGCTCAAAAAAAAAAAAAAAAAAAAACGATGTATATATTCAGAAAAAAAAAAAAAAAAAAAAGAGAAAAAACAAAAAATCAAGTATTTATCAATTCCATCATCTCTTGTTCCAAAAATAAAAAGAATAGTCAATGTAAATAAGAGTCATGTAAAGTCATCTTTTGTTGTTTCATTGTAATAAGCAAGGAGGGTGTATGCCATTGATGTACAACGCGAGTAATTGTGAAATACCTCCAACTCATTCACAATTCTCGTAAAGTCCGGACAGCTAGCTAGATTTCGACCTCAGTTCTTAGCCTGAGAAACTATCTCTTGGTGATTAGTAGTCATAACTCCGATCTTTCTTTACACATGTGTAGATACACTTTACACTCTTATCACATGTCTTTTTTTGTTATCAGTGCTAGGATTGTGCCTTTGATAGCTAGATTGACATCTCCATTTTGCTGTGAGCTTAAACTGTTTTGCACATGTCACATTTGATGGAATCTGAGCTTATATTTTGACCTAGAACTTTGTAGGTACGTTCTAAGCAAACCTTCACGAGACTTCAACTCGTCCACTAGGGACACTTAGTGGTTTAAAAGGCTTAGTGCATACGCTAAATGCATTCGAGAGACCAGCGACAGTGGTATAGTTAGGATTTCCTTAGTTTTGTTTTACTTGAGGACAAGTAAAATTCAGGTTTGGGGGTATTTGATGAGTGCCAAATAATGTATATATTTATCCCTTTTTGTTGGCATTTAACTCATCTTTTGTGCAGTAATTCTACATTTTATCCCATATTCTGTATTTTCATTGTTTTCAAGAATAAATATTTTTCTTACTTAATTTTGCATTTTTAGGTAATAAATAAAGTCTGGATGACTTGCGGAGCGGAAAAGAGCTGAAGAGTGGTGAAAAGCCGGAAGAAATTACGCAAGGAAGCCGCAAGAATGGTGCGCACAAGTCCAAAGCTAGGAATGGGCTCAAGAAGGAAGAATTGTTCTTAAAGAAGATATGGGCTTGGCATACCCAAGGCCCAAAACCCTTACCCAAACCCATTTTCTATAACCAAAACCGCCTCCATCTTCAGCCGTCGGATTGGATCCATCTCATCATCCGATGGTCGCTCCTTCATCGCGCATCAAAATCTGAAGCTCCTATCAAACACCATAGTGCCTAAATTCCAAGCCTTCAGATTAGATTGTAGTTGAATCCAACGATCGCTTCTTTGCCTGCGCATCAAACCCAGATACTTCCGCTTAACACTACAACACCAACTCCATCTGGCGCCGTTAGTTTCGTTGTATATCTGCATCCAACGGTCGCTGCCAGCATCTTCACTTTTATCCGTTAGATCAATCTTCATCTCCACACCCCACGGCTAAGCATCGCAAGACATCGAAATCTGATGAGCCCGCCTCACACTAGAACAACCTAACCCTATACCCATCAAACCAAACAGACCTTACCCAAATTCTCATCTTCCTCCTTCGAGCAGTCGAGCTCTGCTCCTGCCATGTCCGCCACCTTACCCTGCCCCGCTCAACCACCACCTCAACCACCACCATCTCCTCTCAAATAAACCAAACACCATAACCCATCTCCACTACCATCATTACAACCTATCTAGCCACCTAATTTCCCATTTTTTTATACAACGTTTTCTCAAAACCCTAACGTGTGAAAAATTGGTAAATTAGGTGAGTTAGGAGAGCAATTGGAGGCGTGGGAAGCATCAGAAGACCGTAAGGAAGCATGGGTGAGAGCTATCAAGAGTTTGCAGTGATTAGGTAAACCTAATTTCTATTTCTTATAAACCCTAATTTCATAATTTGGGGATAATTGGGGGAACATGATTGTACGTCTAATTGAAGCATGGGTTGGTTGATTGGGTTTTATCAGAAGGTTAGGTGAACCAATTTTGGGTTTATTGTATTTTTTTACAAACCCTAATTTTGCTGTTATTGGGGATTGGCAGTCCGGAAGAGTGTATAAAAAATGATGCGATAAAAACGGGCCTACATAATACCGCAAGTGCACGGTCGTCAGTTGTAGTTCGTGCAAGTACGGGTCGATCCACAGAGATCGGGTGTGTTTCGGAAGTGTTTTAGCTAATTGGGTTTCTAGTTTGCTTTGGACTTAGAAGCCTTTTGGCTTAGATTGGGCTTTGAGTACTAATGGGTTTGAATGCCCTTTGAATGAATTGGGCTTAGTGGGTTTGTTAAAGATAAAATGAACTGAGCTTGGGCTCAGTTATCTTTGAAGTGCAAATGGGCTTTGGTTCTAGAAACTGGATTGAGCTTTGGGCTCAACAGTTCAACTATGACTTGGGCTTAACAGTTCACTAGGCTCTGGCCTTACAGTGAACTGAGTCTTGTGCTCAGTTGTTCACTTATGAATTGGGCTGGGCCTTAACAATGAATTTGACTTGGGCCTTAATGAACTGGGCTTTGGTTTTGGTCTTATACAGTTGGGCTCAAATTGTGCTCTGGCTTTTGGAAGTGAGCTTTGGGCTTGAGTGCACAGCAGCAGATCAAGCAGTAGCAGCAGCTGGGCTAACAACAGTGCTGCAACAAGGGAAAACAACAGCTGCTGCAACAGAAGAAGTGGCCGCAGCAAGGGAAGCACAGCATCAGCACAAGTGCTGCAGCAGCAATTGCAACAGTAGAAGAAATGCAACAGAAGTGGCAGGAGGGGAAGCAAGTAGTAAAGAAAATGCAAAACAAAAATGCAGATGAAACAAACAAGTAAAGAAACAAGACTAACAGTTGAAGATGGATTTATGGATGACAGGAAGGTTGATTATGGATGGGAACTAGGGTTTGAATTCACTCTAACTTTTACTATGTATTCTCCTATAGAAAGTTAAACACACTATGGTATTCTTTCCAAGCACTAATTGTCTTTCTACAGCACAACTAGTCAAAGGATTATGAATTCAGCTTGAGTTGCAGCTTATCAGCAGCTCATGAACCTAACTACAAAGCATACTTGGCATACATTGTGAAAGTGAGGTGATGATGAGCTAAGTTCAAGTTCTCTTCCTAAACTTGTTTAGCCTTCTAGAGCAGTGTGATCAATATACTACACAATAAGACAATAGAGCTTCATCAAGTCCCTAGCAGGTGATTTAGAACATGACAAACTGCATAACAGTGGGTGACAGTGAGTGACAGGGCAATACTAACATTGAGCATAACAGTGAGTTTAACAGTGAGTAAACTAACATAACATTGCAAACTACCATAACAACAAATGCAATTAAGAGTGAAAATGCAACTAACAGTGCAATGAGACTAACAGTTGAAACTGCAATTAACAAAACATCAAAAACTAACAGTGCAATTGAAATTACCCTAACCCAAATTGGTGGAAACTTGGCTAGTCCAAGAACAGTTTTTACATCTCTCCTACACTCCCCTTTTATAGTTTTACAAATCCCTAAAATTTCTACAAACCCTAATGTTGATAACCCTAAATTGATTTTTGGGGAAAATCAAATTTGACATACCAATTGGATAATTTCGACCCAACCCATGCTTTGTACTGGCTTTACGCTGCTCGAATCCCCTATTCTTCGTCTTCTTTGCACTGCAAAACCCTATCTTGGAGCGAACCCCTAAGCCTGCCTCTCTTAATCTTACACCTATGTGAGAAGAAGCTATGAGGGAGAGAGATAGACTAGGGGGTTCGATAGTGTCTTGGTCGGCTGGTTGTGGATGGTGGTTGAGGATGGTGGTGGCAGGACATGGTGTCTCTGCAAATGTCGGGGGAAGAAGAAAATTTGGGGGAAATGATTTTGGGAAGAAGAAGGTGGGTGTTTGTTTGGGTCGATGGGTTTGATGGCTAAGGTGTTGATCGGGATCATCTGAAGTTGATGAGCAGCGAGGAGATCCGTCGGATGTGAAGATGGTAGGTGGATCTAACGGTGGTATGAGAGATGAATCACTTCGACCGTTGGATTGTGAAATACAACAAAGTAACGGCGAAGATCGAGGTTAGGTGCTGTAGTGTTAACGAAAGTATCGAGATTTGATGAACAGCAAGGGAGCGACCGTTGGATTCAACTACCATCTAATCTGAAGGCTTGGAATTTCAAGCGCTGTGGTGTTTGGCAGAGACTTCAGATTTTGATGATCTATGAAGGAGCGACCATCGGATGCTTCTGAGAACTGATCTGATGGCTGAGAACGGAGGCGTTTTTGTGTGTAGAAAATGAGGTTGTGCGCACCATTCTTCGCGGCTTCCTTGCGTGATTTCTCCCGGCTTTTCACTACTTTTCTGCTCTTTCGCTCCGCAGTCATCCAGACTTTATTTATTACCTAAAAATGCAAAATTAAGTAAGAAAATATTTATTCTTGAAAACAATGAAAATACAGAATATGGGATAAATGTAGAATTAATGATCAAAAGATGAGTTAAATGCCAACAAAAAGGGATAAATATACAATATTTGGCACTCATCAAATACCCCCAAACCTGAATTTTACTTGTCCTCAAGTAAAACAAAAGGAAATCCTACCTATACACTGTCGCTGGTCTCTCGAATGCATTTAGCGTATGCACTAAGCCTTTTAAACCACTAAGTGTCCCTAGTGGACGAGTTGAAGTCTCGTGAAGGTTTACCAGAGGTGTGCCTACAAAACCTAAGGACAAAATATAAGCTCAGATTCCATCAAATGTGACATGTGCAAAACAGTTTAAGCTCACAGCAAAATGGAGATGTCAATCTAGCTATCGAAGGCACAATCCTAGCACTGATAACAAATAAGACATGTGATAAGAGTGTAAAGTGTATCTACACATGTGTAAAGAAAGATCTGAAGTTATGACTACTAATCACCAAGAGATAGTTTTCTCAGGCTAAGAACTGAGGTCGAAATCTAGCTAGCTGTCCGGACTTTACGATATTGTGAATGAGTTGGAGGTATTTCACATTACTCGCGTTGTACATCATGGCATACACCCTTCCTTGCTTATTACAAAACAACAAACTCTTTACATGACTCTTATTTACATTGACTATTCTCTTTTTATTTTTGGAACAAGATGATGGAATTGATACTTGATTTTTTTTTTTATTTTTTTTTTTTTTTCTGATATTTTTTTTTTTTCTGATTACATCGTTTTTTTTTTTTTTTTTTTTTTTTTTTTTTTTTTTTTTTTTTTTTTTTTTTTTTGAACAAGGAAACACTTTTGATACATATACAAAAGGAAACAAAAGATTACATGACACTTTGCAAGAGGTAGCCCTTTTTGATGCACCCAGTTAAATTCGATGGTTGTCTTTCTTAATGTAACCTCCACCTTCTATCCCAACCAACCAAAAAGAACAAGCTAGTCAAGTTTCGTTCAGTATTCTAAAGTGATTGGCAATCGTAACTTCCTATCCAACACCTTGAAGATCGAGGCCATACATGTATTGGTAGATCGTGCGCGTGCAAATTTCTTATCACTATGTGAATTGTGCTAGAATCAGGGTGCCTAAATATCTAGACTAAGACTCCTAATAAAAATACATATTTGCACAAGAGTCAACATTTCAAGGTAAATGAGCTCCATTTTTATGATTTTTTTTTTTTAATTTTTAATTTTTTTTTGAATTTTTTTTTTTTTCGATTTTTTCAAAAGAAAAGGAGTTCGTTTTCAATTATAGCATATTATTATGGTATCTACTCTATACCACAAAACCTAAACTAAACATTGTCCTCAATGTTTCAAAATATGAAAAGAATTAAAATGCAACATATGGAAAGGGACATGCTGAGTAGAGTAAAAGGAGAGAGAATACCCGATTTCGGCGAAAGCAGAATTAAAACTCCGTTATTCAAGGCAAAAATCCAACATATTTCAGCCGAGATCATATTGGATTAGCAAATATATACAAAAGGAACAAAAGGGTTTTTAAAATTTTATCTACTGGATTATATACAAAAAATTCACCATACACTAACAATCTAAAGAGTTGAGGATCAACCCAAAAGACAAAGTGTAGAGACAAAGAAAGTTTCAAAACACTAAAATTGGACTTAAATGGGAGTGAGAGTGAAAAACCGAATGAATTACCCCTAAACCAAATTTTTCAACAGGTTTACTTTTAAGCACAAAATCTATTAATTTTAGGGTTCAGGATTCAAAAGGTCTAACTCATAATGGACTGTTTTCGGGATGGGCAAACATGCAATTTCCAACTGTGGCTCTTTAAATGTTTATATTTTGAAGCAAAATAGTCCAAGAGGACTTGGGAAGCACACAGTTCCAATCCTAGATTAGGAATTTTCAGAAAAATTGGTTTTAAATATGGTACAAACCAAATCTAGGTTGGGTGGAAGGCCATCAGATTGTGACTTAGGTAGAAGAATAGGCATATCATTATCAATCAAATCAAAATCTTCTAACTCATCTACACATGTCACATCATGCTCACAATCATCAATCAAATTGGCAAGATTACAATCAGAATTATCAACATCATCAACAGATTTATTCTCGTGTATCGGCACATCAGGGGAAACATCACATGGAATACTAGAAGAAATATCATGCATTAAGGTCGGGGCAGAGAAGCCTAATGTATTTGAACCCAAAGGTTCCATAACATTTTCAGTATAGACATGTTCTTCTAACATAACATCATAATCATCATCATCATCATGATAGGAATTTTGCAATCTAGGATAATTTTCAATCCTAAGGTCGGAGCTATTACAAGAATAAAACTCTAATTCATGAGGGTGACTCATATCATGTGGTGTTGTTCCTGTTTCCCTAACGGATTCCCATTGATGGGTTTTTTCTCTCTGCAATCTCGGCTAAAAAATTCCATGCGTCATCCACAGATTTATCAATAAACTCACCATTACACATAGACTCACCATGGTTCGAGATTTAAAGTCTAGTCCCTCATAGAGGATGACGACAAGTCTCCACTTCTCAATTCCATGGTGCGGACATTCACTCAACAATCATTAAAACGTTCAAAATAGTGAAAAACAGTTTCCTCATCCAATTGGACAAAACAATTGATACTTTGACGAATAGCGATGGTCCTATGGTGGAAAGAATTTTTGAAAAATTGATCTGTGAGTTGTCCCAAGTGTGATTGATTGTGGTCTCAAACCGTAAAACCATGTTTTGGCCCTTTCCTTTAAAGAAAATGTAAACAAACGCAATTTCAGAGAGTCTTCGGACATATGATCAGGTTGCATAGTCCGACAAATTTGTTCAAACTCTCTTACATGAGTATAGGGGTTCTCAGAATCGAACCCTCGAAATAGGAAGTATTTGTATCATGCTTGCATTTATTTTAAAAGGGTTATTGTTTGAGGTAAGACAATACATGATAATGGAATTTGTATTGATGGATACATGTATTCATGGAGAGCACGAGGTTGGCCCATTTTGAAATGACACAAAGCCCACTATTTGGTTTTAATGGGTTTTAAAAAAATTTGGTTTTTGATGGGTTTGGATTTTTGGGAAAAATTTGGTTTTGGTGGGATATAAAAAATTTGGTTTAAAATTGGGAGCAAAAGAAATTTGGTTTTTTTTTTTTTTTTTTTTTTTTTTTTTTTTTTTTTTTTTTTTTTTTTTTTTTTGAAATTTTGGTTTTTGATGGGCAAGCCCACTGTGCAAGCCTCTAATGAAATGGAAGCTGCGGCCTACGAAAATTCAAGTTTTAATTTTGAAAGTTTAATTTGGCCCAGTTGGTTAAGGCCCGACGTTTGTTTTTAAAACTTTGGTTTCGAGCTTCACTTACAAGTCCACAATCAGTTATAAGCTCAGCTGGGTTTAAACCCAGAGTCTAAAATACAAGTCCAATGAAAGAATTTAAACAAGCCCACACAAAATAAATACAAGCCCACAAATTAAACAAACAAGCCCACAAATAAATTATTACAAACCCAAAATAGAAAAATAAAAAGCCCAAAAAATTGGGTTAATTATTACAAACCCACAATTAAAAATTTGGAAGCCCACAGGTTGGGTTCTCTCAATGGAATGGGTTTAGGCTTACCTTTTTAGCACAGCCCAGCTGCTCTGATATTGTTGCAAAAACCCAGTTGGGTTTTGGTTCTTTTCCTTGGTGGCGTCCCAGCAGAGGAAAAACAGGTTCAGAACAGCAGGTCCAACAGCAAATGAAGTGAAGCAGATGCAGATGCAAATGCTATGCAGTGAAATGCAAAAATAGCAAAGAAAAACACAGCACCAATCCCCGGCAGCGGCGCCAAAAACTTGGCAGGTCCGGAAGAGTGTATAAAAATGATGCGATAAAAACGGGCCTACAGTAATACCGCAAGTGCACGGTCGTCAGTTGTAGCTCGTGCAAGTACGGGTCGATCCACAGAGATCGGGTGTGTTTCGGAAGTGTTTTAGCTAATTGGGTTTCTAGTTTGCTTTGGACTTAGAAGCCTTTTGGCTTAGATTGGGCTTTGAGTACTAATGGGTTTGAATGCCCTTTGAATGAATTGGGCTTAGTGGGTTTGTTAAAGATAAAATGAACTGAGCTTGGGCTCAGTTATCTTTGAAGTGCAAATGGGCTTTGGTTCTAGAAACTGGATTGAGCTTTGGGCTCAACAGTTCAACTATGACTTGGGCTTAACAGTTCACTAGGCTCTGGCCTTACAGTGAACTGAGTCTTGTGCTCAGTTGTTCACTTATGAATTGGGCTGGGCCTTAACAATGAATTTGACTTGGGCCTTAATGAACTGGGCTTTGGTTTTGGTCTTACAGTTGGGCTCAAATTGTGCTCTGGGCTTTTGGAAGTGAGCTTTGGGCTTGAGTGCACAGCAGAGCAGATGCAAGCAGTAGCAGCTGGGCTAACAACAGTGCTGCAACAAGGGAAAACAACAGCTGCAACAGAAGAAGTGGCAGCAGCAAGGGAAAGCACAGCAGCACAAGTGCTGCAGCAGCAATTGCAACAGTAGAAGAAATGCAACAGAAGTGGCAGGAGGGGAAGCAAGTAGTAAAGAAAATGCAAAACAGAAAATGCAGATGAAACAAACAAGTGAAAGAAAACAAGACTAACAGTTGAAGATGGATTTATGGATGACAGGGAAGGTTGATTATGGATGGGAACTAGGGGTTGAATTCACTCTAACTTTTACTATGTATTCTCCTATAGAAAGTTAAACACAACTATGGTATTCTTTCCAAAGCACTAATTGTCTTTCTACAGCACAACTAGTCAAAGGATTATGAATTCAGCTTGAGTTGCAGCTTATCAGCAGCTCATGAACCTAACTACAAAGCATACTTGGCATACATTGTGAAAGTGAGGTGATGATGAGCTAAGTTCAAGTTCTTCCTAAACTTGTTTAGCCTTCTAGAGCAGTGTGATCAATATACTACACAATAAGACAATAGAGCTTCATCAAGTCCCTAGCAGGGTGATTTAGAACATGACAAACTGCATAACAGTGGGTGACAGTGAGTGACAGGGCAATACTAACATTGAGCATAACAGTGAGTGTTTAACAGTGAGTAAACTAACATAACATTGCAAACTACCATAACAACAAATGCAATTAAGAGTGAAAATGCAACTAACAGTGCAATGAGACTAACAGTTGAAACTGCAAATTAACAAGAACATCAAAAACTAACAGTGCAATTGAAATTACCTAACCCAAATTGGGTGGAAACTTGGCTAGTCCAAGAACAAGTTTTACATCTCATACACATCCCCTTTTATAGTTTTACAAATCCCTAAAATTTCTACAAACCCTAATGTTGATAACCCTAAATTGATTTTTGGGGAAAATCAAATTTGACATACCAATTGGATAATTTCGACCCAACCCATGCTTGTACTGGCTTTACGCTGCTCGAAATCCCCTATTCTCGTCTTCTTTGCACGGCAACCCTATCTTGGAGCGAAACCCTAAGCCTCCTCCTTAATCTTAGCACCTATGTGAGAGAAGCTATGAGGGAGAGAGATAGACTAGGGGTTCGATAGGTGTCTTGGTCGGCTGGTTGTGGAGGTGGTGATGGAAGAGATGGTGGTGGCAGGACATGGTGTCTCTGCAAATGTCGGGGAAGAAGAGAAATTTGGGGGAAATGAGTTTGGGGAAGAAGAAGTGGGTGTTTGTTTGGGTCGATGGGTTTGATGGCTAAGGTGTTGATCGGATCATCTGAAGTTGATGAGCAGCGAGGAGATCCGTCGGATGTGAAGATGGTAGGTGGATCTAACGGTGGTATGAGAGATGAATCACTTCGACCGTTGGATTGTGAAATACAACAAAGTTAACGGCGAAGATCGAGGTTAGGTGCTGTAGTGTTAAGCGAAAGTATCGAGATTTGATGAACAGCAAGGGAGCGACCGTTGGATTCAACTACCATCTAATCTGAAGGCTTGGAATTTCAGCGCTGTGGTGTTTGGCAGAGACTTCAGATTTTGATGATCTATGAAGGAGCGACCATCGGATGCTTCTGAGAACTGATCTGATGGCTGAGAACGGAGGCGTTTTTGTGTGTAGAAAATGAGGTTGTGCGCACCATTCTTCGCGGCTTCCTTGCGTGATTTCTCCCGGCTTTTCACTACTTTTCTGCTCTTTTCCGCTCCGCAAGTCATCCAGACTTTATTTATTACCTAAAAATGCAAAATTAAGTAAGAAAAATATTTATTCTTGAAAACAATGAAAATACAGAATATGGGATAAAATGTAGAATTAATGATCAAAAGATGAGTTAAATGCCAACAAAAAGGGATAAATATATACAATATTTGGCACTCATCAGGGATTTTTTGAGATTTCCATTGTATGTATAAATAGATACTGTGGGTGTGATGTAAAAAACTTATGCTGGGTTAGCCAACTTCACTCTTGTAGAGAACTGGACTAGCCAGTTTCTCATTTGTTTCATGTTTACACTGTTGGTTCATATGTTTATCATGTTTTTGTATTTGCTCACCATATGTGTGTTGTTTGAATTACCTTGTATGATATTTATTATTATTTACAAGATTAGCATGATCTAAGTTGCATTGCTGAGGCTCAGATGATGCTTTAGTGCACTGTTAGGTAGTGGAATGCTAGGTTAGAGCCTTAGTGCACTGAATTGATTGAGCAATGGGAGAAATCAGTGCTCACTAGTGCTTGTGATTGATTGTACTGTCAAAAGACAGTCAATACTAGGAGCACTTCAGTTGAGCAAGCTGATTTTCTTTCCATTCCCTTTTTGTATGCTTAAGATCCTAATTTTAAACCTAGAATTGCATTGTTTAGCTAGGACACAAGGTGGATTCTAAGCCTTGGCTTAACCACAAATCCTTTACAATCACTTATAAATTCAATTCTGTTTTGCCCCCGCTCAGCTAAATTCTTAGCTATCTTGCTGTTTATTTCTTGTATTTTGAAGCTTGCTGTGCACTGAAATCAGTGCACTGCCTTCCCTGCCCTTGGCTCACAGCCTTGGTTCCTTGCTATTTTACCATCTCTGTTTCACTGTCACTGCAACCTTGTGACCTTGCATTTAGTTTTGCATCAATTATCAGCATAGTGAAACTTCAACTATACACCCCAAGTCCCTGTGGAGATGACCTGTTCTTGCACATACACACTACAATGACAACTGTGCACTTGCAGTTTAACATGTAGGCCTTCTTATCCTTTGTCTTATTTTCTTACTCCTTTAAAAGCCTACCAAGTTTTTGGCGCCGCTGCCGGGGACTCGGTAGCGGCGAAATTGCTTTTTCTTTCTTTGCTTTTGCTCTTGCTTGCTGATTCTTCTCTTCTGAAACCAACAGGTGCATTGCCTTGCTGCTTGCTGAAACTCCTGTTGGGCTGTTACTGTTAGGCATTGTTGCTGCACTGAACTGGTGCTGTTTCTCTTGCTTGCAGCTGCTGTTGCTGAAGCTGTTGCCCCTGCTGTTGTTGCAGCTGCCCTTGCTGGAGCTGCTGGGCTGCTGTTGCTGAAGTTGTTCCTGTTGCCTCTGCTGCTCCTGGTCCTGCTGCTGATCTGCTGCTGCTGCCTGCTGGTCTGAGCTTGTTGCTGAGAGCCAAAGCCCAACTGGGCCTCTCCAGCAAAAATTTAGGAAGACCCAAAGCCCAACTGGGCTGTAAGCTGCAGAAGGTGAAGAAGTTGAACCAAAGCCCAACTGGGCCATAGAAAAGCCAAAGCTTAGGACGATCCATAGCCCAACTGGGCTTTTGCAACCAAACCGAACAGCTGGGCTGTGCTTTATAGGTAAGCCTAAACCCATTAAGAGAACCCAACCTGTGGGCTTCCATTTTTAATTTGTGGGCTTGTAATAATTTTTGTTGTTCTTTATTTTTTTTTTAATTTGGGCTTGTAATAATTATTTTTATTTTTATTTTCTTTTCTTTTATTTTCTTTTATTTTTCTTTTATGGGCTTGTAATTATTTATTGTTGTTTTTATTTTCTTTTGTGGGGTGTGATAATTTATGCTAGGCTAAGTTTAAAAAAAAAAAAAAAAAAAAACCAAAATTTTCTTTTGCTCCCAATTTTAAAACCAAATTTCTACTTTGCTCCCATTTTTTAAACCAAATTTTCTTTTTCAAATATATCCCATCAAAACCAAAATTTTCCCATAAAAAACCAAATTTTTGAAAACCCATTAAAACCAAACATTTTTCCAAAAATCCAAACCCATTAAAACCAAATAGTGGGCTTTGTGTCTTTTTAAAATGGGCCAACCTCGTGCTCTCCATGAATACATGTATCCGTCAATAAAAATTCCATTATCATGTATTGTATTACCTCAAACCAATAACCCTTTTAAAATAAATGCAAGCATGATACAAATACTTCCTATATTTCGAGGGTTCGATTCTGAGAACCCCTATACTCATGTAAGAGAGTTTGAACAAATTTGTCGGACTATGCAACCTGATCATATGTCCGAAGACTCTCTGAAATTGCGTTTGTTTACATTTTATTTAAAGGAAAGGGCCAAAACATGGTTTTACGGTTTGAGACCACAATCAATCAACACTTGGGACCAACTCACAGATCTATTTTTCAAAAAATTCTTTCCACATCATAGGACCATCGCTATTCGTCAAAGTATCAATTGTTTTGTCCAATTGGATGAGGAAACTGTTTTTCACTATTTTGAACGTTTTAATGATTTGTTGAGTGAATGTCCGCACCATGGATTTGAGAAGTGGAGACTTGTCGTCATCCTCTATGAGGGACTAGACTTTAAATCTCGAACCATGGTTGAGTCTATGTGTAATGGTGAGTTTATTGATAAATCTGTGGATGATGCATGGAATTTTTTAGCCGAGATTGCAGAGAAAACCCATCAATGGGAATCCGTTAGGGAAACAGGAACAACACCACATGATATGAGTCACCCCCATGAATTAGAGTTTTATTCTTGTAATAGCTCCGACCTTAGGATTGAAAATTATCCTAGATTGCAAAATCCCTATCATGATGATGATGATGATTATGATGTTATGTTAGAAGAACATGTCTATACTGAAAATGTTATGGAACCTTTGGGTTCAAATACATTAGGCTTCTCTGCCCCGACCTTAATGCATGATATTTCTTCTAGTATTCCATGTGATGTTTCCTCTGATGTGCCGATACACGAGAATCAATCTGTTGATGATGTTGAGGATTCTGATTGTGATCTTGCCAATTTGATTGATGATTGTGAGCATGATGTGACATGTGTAGATGATTTAGGAGATTTTGATTTGATTAATAATGACACACCTATTCTCCTACATGAGTCACAATCTGTTGGCCTTCCACCCAACCTAGATTTGGTTTGTACCCATATTGTCAAACCGATTTTTCTGAAAATTCCTAATCTAGGATTGGAACTGTATGCTTCCCAAGTCCTCTTGGACTATTTTGTTTCAAAATATAACACTTTTAAAGAGCCACAATTGGAATGCATTTCTTTGCCCACCCCGAACAAAGTCCATTTTCAGTTAGACCTTGTGAATCCTGCACCCCTAAAATTGTTAGATTTTGTGCTTAAAAGTGAACCTGTTGAAAAATTTTGGTTTAGGGGTGATTCATTCGGTTTTTCACTCTCACTCCCATTTAAGTCTAATTTCAGTGTTTTGAAACTTTCTATGTCTCTACAGTTTTTCTTTTGGGTTGATCCTCAACTCTTTAGACTTTTGGTGTATGGTGAATTTTTTGTATATAATCCAGTAGATAAAATTTCTTAAAAACCCTTTTGTTCCTTTTGTATATATTTTGCTAATCCAATATGATCTCGGCTGAAATATGTTGGATTTTTTTCTTGAATAACGGAGTTTTAATCGAGCTTTCGCCGTACAATCGGGTATTCTCTCTCCTTTTACTCTACTCAGCATGTCCCTTTCCATATGTTGCATTTTAATTCTTTCCATATTTTGAAACATTGAGGACAATGTTTAGTTTAGGTTTGGGGGTATAGAGTAGATACCATGATAATATGCCATAATTGAAAACGAACTCCTTCTTCTTTTTGAAAAAATTGAAAAATTCCAAAAAAATTGAAAAATCAAAATAAAAAATTAAAAAATTAAAAAATCATAAAAATGGAGCTCATTTACCTTGAAATGTTGACTCTTGTGCAAATATGTAATTATTAGGAGTCTTAGTCTAGATATTTAGGCACCCTGATTCTAGCACAATTCACATAGTGATAAGAAATTTGCACGCGCACGATCTACCAATACATGTATGGCCTCGATCTTCAAGGTGTTTGATAGGAAGTTACGATTGCCAATCACTTTAGAATACTGAACGAAACTTGACTAGCTTGTTCTTTGGTTGGTTGGGATAGAAGGTGGAGGTTACATTAAGAAAAACAACCATCGAATTTAACTGGGTGCATCAAAAAGGGCTACCTCTTGCAAAGTGTCATGTAATTTTTGTTTCCTTTTGTTTATGTATCAAAAGTGTTTTCTTTGCTCAAAAAAAAAAAAACAAAAAAAAAAAACGATGTATATATTCAGAAAAAAAAAAAAAAAAAAAAAAAAAGAGAAAAAAAAAACAAAAAAATCAAGTATTTATCAATTCCATCATCTCTTGTTCCAAAAATAAAAAGAGAATAGTCAATGTAAATAAGAGTCATGTAAAGAGTCATCTTTTGTTGTTTCATTGTAATAAGCAAGGAGGGTGTATGCCATTGATGTACAACGCGAGTAATTGTGAAATACCTCCAACTCATTCACAATTCTCGTAAAGTCCGGACAGCTAGCTAGATTTCGACCTCAGTTCTTAGCCTGAGAAACTATCTCTTGGTGATTAGTAGTCATAACATCCGATCTTTCTTTACACATGTGTAGATACACTGTACACTCTTATCACATGTCTTTTTTTTGTTATCAGTGCTAGGATTGTGCCTTTGATAGCTAGATTGACATCTCCATTTTGCTGTGAGCTTAAACTGTTTTGCACATGTCACATTTGATGGAATCTGAGCTTATATTTTGACCTAGAACTTTGTAGGTACGTTCTAAGCAAACCTTCACGAGACTTCAACTCGTCCACTAGGGACACTTAGTGGTTTAAAAGGCTTAGTGCATACGCTAAATGCATTCGAGAGACCAGCGACAGTGGTATAGTTAGGATTTCCTTAGTTTTGTTTTACTTGAGGACAAGTAAAATTCAGGTTTGGGGGTATTTGATGAGTGCCAAATAATGTATATATTTATCCCTTTTTGTTGGCATTTAACTCATCTTTTGTGCAGTAATTCTACATTTTATCCCATATTCTGTATTTTCATTGTTTTCAAGAATAAA
Source organism: Papaver somniferum (assembly GCF_003573695.1). NCBI lineage: Eukaryota > Viridiplantae > Streptophyta > Magnoliopsida > Ranunculales > Papaveraceae > Papaver > Papaver somniferum. The sequence continues at coordinate 125,178,557 of NC_039364.1, forward strand.
TATTTTTCTTACTTAATTTTGCATTTTTAGGTAATAAATAAAGTCTGGATGACTTGCGGAGCGGAAAAGAGCTGAAGAGTGGTGAAAAGCCGGAAGAAATTACGCAAGGAAGCCGCGAAGAATGGTGCGCACAAGTCCAAAGAGCTAGGAATGGGCTCAAGAAGGAAGAATTGTTCTTAAAGAAGATATGGGCTTGGCATACCCAAGGCCCAAAACCCTTACTCAAACCCATTTTCTATAACCAAAACCGCCTCCATCTTCAGCCGTCGGATTGGATCCATCTCATCATCCGATGGTCGCTCCTTCATCGCGCATCAAAATCTGATGCTCCTATCAAACACCATAGTGCCTAAATTCCAAGCCTTCAGATTAGATTGTAGTTGAATCCAACGATCGCTTCTTTGCCTGCGCATCAAACCCAGATACTTCCGCTTAACACTACAACACCAAACTCCATCTGGCGCCGTTAGTTTCGTTGTATATCTGCATCCAACGGTCGCTGCCAGCATCTTCACTTTTATCCGTTAGATCAATCTTCATCTCCACACCCCACGGCTAAGCATCGCAAGACATCGAAATCTGATGAGCCCGCCTCACACTAGAACAACCTAACCCTATACCCATCAAACCAAACAGACCTTACCCAAATTCTCATCTTCCTCCTTCGAGCAGTCGAGCTCTGCTCCTGCCATGTCCGCCACCTTACCCTGCCCCGCTCAACCACCACCTCAACCACCACCATCTCCTCTCAAATAAACCAAACACCATAACCCATCTCCACTACCATCATTACAACCTATCTAGCCACCTAATTTCCCATTTTTATACACGTTTTTCTCAAAACCCTAACGTGTGAAAAATTGGTAAATTAGGTGAGTTAGGAGAGCAATTGGAGGCGTGGGAAGCATCAGAAGACCGTAAGGAAGCATGGGTGAGAGCTATCAAGAGTTTGCAGTGATTAGGTAAACCTAATTTCTATTTCTTATAAACCCTAATTTCATAATTTGGGGATAATTGGGGGAACATGATTGTACGTCTAATTGAAGCATGGGTTGGTTGATTGGGTTGTTATCAGAAGGTTAGGTGAACCAATTTTGGGTTTAATTGTATTTTTTTACAAACCCTAATTTTGCTGTTAATTGGGGATTTTTTGGGATTTCCATTGTATGTATAAATAGATATTGTGGGTGTGATGTAAAAAACTTATGCTGGGTTAGCCAGCTTCACTCTTGTAGAGAACTGGACTAGCCAGTTTCTCATTTGTTTCATGTTTACACTGTTGGTTCATATGTTTATCATGTTTTTGTATTTGCTCACCATATGTGTGTTGTTTGAATTACCTTGTATGATATTTATTATTATTTACAAGATTAGCATGATCTAAGTTGCATTGCTGAGGCTCAGATGATGCTTTAGTGCACTGTTAGGTAGTGGAATGCTAGGTTAGAGCCTTAGTGCACTGAATTGATTGAGCAATGGGAGAAATCAGTGCTCACTAGTGCTTGTGATTGATTGTACTGTCAAAAGACAGTCAATACTAGGAGCACTTCAGTTGAGCAAGCTGATTTTCTTTCCATTCCCTTTTTGTATGCTTAAGATCCTAATTTTAAACCTAGAATTGCATTGTTTAGCTAGGACACAAGGTGGATTCTAAGCCTTGGCTTAACCACAAATCCTTTACAATCACTTATAAATTCAATTCTGTTTTGCCCCCTGCTCAGCTAAATTTCTTAGCTATCTTGCTGTTTATTTCTTGTATTTTGAAGCTTGTTGTGCACTGAAATCAGTGCACTGCCTTCCCTGCCCTTGGCTCACAGCCTTGGTTCCTTGCTGTTTTACCATCTCTGTTTCACTGTCACTGCAACCTTGTGACCTTGCATTTAGTTTTGCATCAATTATCAGCATAGTGAAACTTCAACTATACACCCCAAGTCCCTGTGGAGATGACCTGTTCTTGCACATACACACTACAATGACAACTGTGCACTTGCAGTTTAACATGTAGGCCTTCTTATCCTTTGTCTTATTTTCTTACTCCTTTAAAAGCCTACCAGCTGTACAGGTAAGTCCTGACTTGACCGATCACTTGGTGTGGTAGAGTGGCGGATGGTAATCACCACAACACCTCATTGACCAGTTAAATCCTGACCAGGGTTGTATAACCAAGCAGGTGAATTTGAACGGACGAGATGATCTTTGAGACACTCATCTGCGACCGTTGGTATAATTAGGGTTTATGAAGAGGTGCGCAAGCATCACTCTTCAGCTTGGTCGAAACCAAGCTTGGGACACGATTTTGGCAAGGCCGATTGGGCATGCATGTAGACGGCATGCCGGTGTACATTCCCATACCTCATTGTCTCGTGAAAGTGTAATCTAGATCGCTCAATTTGTCCAGAAAAGAGGAGCGGCTAGGATTGATTTGCGACAGATACTTTGTGCCGCAAAGGCCGCGCGTCATGCCAACTTTGGGCGCGCGTTTCGAGGCGACAAAGCCTGGTCGGTCTTGGACGATTAGTCTGGTATACAGAAGGCGGGCTGATGTACACGTCCATACCTTAATACCTCATAGAAACGTGATCTGAGCCAGTCAATTTGTCCGGAAAAGTTGAGTGGTCGAGATTAGTTTGCAATTAGGAGGTGTGACCACGCCTAGTTTGGGCGTGCGAATCGAGACGACCAGGCATGATATGCCTTGGCCGATCGGTGTGGAGATATGTGGGCCCACATTAATCATGTTGATACTCACTGGACCTGCTTATTCGACTCCTAGGCCCTTCGTTCGATCAGGTGAAAATGAACGCTCGTGATCGAAAACCCTAATTAGGGTTTTGCCAGCCGTGCGTCATGCCTTGTTTGGGCACACGAATTTGGACGACCATCCATGTTTGGTCCTGACCGATCGGTCATGTATGTAGGCGGGCCCACGGTGATCGTGTTGACATGCTCTGGGCCCTTTGGATCTACATCTACACCCTTCATCTATGCCTGCGAAGATGGATGGTTGAGACTGCTTCGCGACACATGTAATGTGCCGCAGACCCTAAATTAGGGTTTCACGTCCGCGCTGCTTTGGTTGGACGATTTGGCAAGCCATGCTACCCTTTTGGGGAGGCCGACCATGCGGGGCCTGTAATGGGTCGGTGAATACTCCAATACCTGCTTGAGGGTTATGGATTCGATCTGAGCCATCCAATCATGCTGGTGAAGTTGGATGGTCGTGATCGTTTCTGAGACTGATATGGACAGTCCAGATGCTCAATCGGGCTAGTATAACACTCCTAGAGTTATAGCCTGTACGGGTATTTCGTACATGCTTCATTATTAATGCTTGGAAATTCGTGTTGCTCTGCTGAGAGCAACACTCAGTCGTCATGCCGCACCAATGATAAGAGTGGAGCAGTACATGAAATACAAGGCTGGTCATACATTAATAATGTTATAAATTCACAAGGTATATGGGATTGTTGCTACATGCTCCATTTAGGTGAATTAGTAAAGTGGAGAAGTATTCATCACTTATCAGTGGCTTTATCCTTTGCAGGATGTCAGCGCATAAATTTGGTTTTACAATTTTAGACCTGAACTAAAATCCACCATCAACAACTCTCAACTGAGTAAACTCAATCATTCAGAAACTATTTTCACGCAAAATATACAACACACCAACAATCCTAGATCACCATTGATCTCACGCATTTCTCAGCTTCCCTCCTACAGATCGACCCATCCTCTCTTGTGACCGAATTGACTCTGGAACGACCATTGTCTTGGTTTAGTCCGGAGTTCTACAGATTGATCTCTCGAACTTAAAGCACTCCCTCCTTGCAGTGCATCTGTGTCAGGATTAAACATTTTGCTCGGTTCGAGGAGTCTCTTCCGCACGGGCGTCTCCTCAATTCCGTAAAAACCAGCAAATCGTTTTTCCCCATCTACAGATTGGCGACCACAGTGGGAGATCATTCTCTCGGTTGCAACTCACAATTTCATCAAAGATGGTCGATTATGGGGAGGTCTCTGAAACATCCAATCTCAATCTATTATCTCCCAGTACTGGCGAATTTCTTCCAATTACTACTAAACTCGGCTGGCCTGCTCAAGCTCCCACAGAGGCTATGAACACTCAAAGCTCAACCACCATTGCTGATCTGATGAAAATCCTAAATGATGTTGTAACAAATCAAACGGAAATTATCAAGATATCAAACGAGGTGTTCTCCCTTTTGAAAGTTCTTACAGATCCGTTATCAAGGGAACCAACATATGATCGCTCTAAAAAGAATGTTGTTGGTAATCCTTCCTATGTTACCACTAGTGTTGATTTCTTTTCTAAGATCCATACCTCCACCAGCGACGACGAAGATAAAGTCCACACCCATGCTAAGCGCAAAAGGCTCCACCAGTCTAGCTTGGACGTTCACGAAAGCTCGGAACAATTCTCACGAATTCATACAGAAGACCCGTCCATTTTGGCACGCTTCAATCAAGACTCTTACATTGAAGGAATAATGTCATTTTATAAATCCCTTTTAGAGGATTTACATTCTCGGATTGTAGCCGAAGCAACTGACCGGTCGGCTGCTGCACTACTCAGCCAATCCGAGCCATTCCAGAATAAAGAAGTTTGCAAGGTGTTAGAGCATAGCTCGGTCGACCTTGCATGCGTTGCTATCTCAAGCATGTTTTTCAATGTTAGTGATCAAAACTATGAGTCTTGATTTCTAGCCTACATAGCTAAATCTCGGACTAGGATAGAAAAGTGTAGTTGAGCTCAAGGACTTCATGGCGATTCATCATACAACGACGAAGATCTATACAAGGAACCGTGGAACTTCATCAACAAAAAGGTATGTGGAGACTTGAACTTATCTATCACTGAAAAGTCTATCTATTCTATCTCCTACTTCTTATGAGACAAAAGTCGTATGCTATATAGACTAAATCATACACATTTGACATTTCGAGCTGAGCATTAATTGCTTATCTTTTATCTTGAAATCGTGTGTTGGTAAAGATTTTCGCTTTGATCAAGTTTATCTTCACCTAGTGACGAAAGTCATGAAAAGTTTCAATCACTTTGAGAATTGCTCTGACATGAATCGGTCTATGAATAACGGCTACATAGAATCCTTTGAGAATGTCTCAATGATTGAAATGAGAGTTTAGATTACATAACCATGTATTCCTTGAACCGAAGTTTTCAAAATTTGTTGATCAAGAGAAATCGGGAGGATTGTGGAATTGGCTTGTCAAGTCCGCGAACCCAGTCCGCGAACTGTCGGAAGTTCTCGACCGAGAATTTCTGCTGGATTTTCCAAAACTCGTTTGTGTGCTAAGTCCGCGAACCCAGTCCGCGAACTGGCGGAAGTTCTCTTTCCGAGAATTTCTGCTGAATTTGGAAAACTCAACCGATTAACTTAAGTCCGCGAACTTGTTTGTGAACTTAAGAGGTTATGATCTAAAGATGTGCTCTGAACATGAAATATTAAATTACTAAGGAATGCTTTATGCAAACCGTGGCTATAATGTTCATGAGCCGATTCAATAGAATCGAATCATCTTTGTTTCAATTGTGTCTTGTGTAGTTACATAAGATCTCATAGCAATTGAACAATTCTTTAACTAGTTCATTTGAGTCAATTGAACTAGTTATGGTAAAGAAGAACAAGGTTAATATGAAATGCTCATATGGTTGACCTTTTTGGGTTACTATGTTGAACCAACATACACGTACACGTTTGGGCATGGTTTTCACAAACCCAGTAAACGTCTACCCAAGTGTGCGTGACAAGCTAAGTTTTCGATATAACGGTTGAGAAATATTAACTTGAATCTAAATCAGGTTTTCATCTAACGGTGAATAACGATTTCTTTGTAATTAAGGCAAAACCCTGATTTGAAGGCTAGATAAAGGAGACATATAGCATTGTGCAAAACTAATCCCCACACGTATGTGTGCTACTAGTACTCCCGCTAGAGTCGATCTCCATTAACCTTTGATTTTTTTCTCTAAAATCAGGTTAACGACTTAAAGACTTCATTGGGATTGTGAAGCCAGAGCGATACTACTTTTATCGTAGTTGTGTGATCTGATCTTGCATCTTCTATCGTACGAGTACAATAGATTGATTGGCTTGAGATCATGAGAGTTCTCCAATAGGCAAGATAAAGAAGTCACAAACATCTTCGTCTCACTATTTGTGATTCCTCGACAAACCACCTGTGTAGTCAGTAAGGATTGTAGAGAGGTGATTGATTAATCTAGGTTGTTCTTCGGGAATATAAGACTGGACTATCAATTGGTTCCTGATCACCTTGATTTTATATCTTAAGATGGAACAAAACCTAGGGTTTATCTGTGGGAGACAGATTTATCCTTTGATAGACTTTTCTGTGTGAGACAGGTCTGTTTATTATCAAGTCTGTGATTTTGGGTTGCAGCAACTCTTGGTTGTGGGTGAGATCAGCTAAGGGAATCAAGTGCGTAGTATCCTGCTGGGATCAGAGGCGTGGGAGTACAACTGTACCTTGGATCGGTGGGAGACTGATTGGGGTTCAACTATAGTCCAGTCTGAAGTTAGCTTGGAGTAGGCTAGTGTCTGTAGCGGCTTAATATAGTGTATTCGATCTGGACTAGGTCCCGGGGTTTTTCTGCATTTGTGGTTACCTAATTAACAAAATTTCTGGTGTCTGTGTTAATTCTTTTCCGCATTATATTTTATATAATTGAAATAATACAGGTTGTGCATTCGTGATCATCAATTGGAAATCCAACCTTTGGTTGTTGATTGATATTGATTGATCCTTGGACATTGATCTTTGGTACCGTCCAAGTTATTCCTTGTATTTGATAAAGACTCGCTATTGTTTTTAGCTTGAGTAAAAATCAAATCAAGAGAGAGATATTAACTCCTTGAGATACTTTTATCTAGATTGAGTTTGATTGTCTAGTTGATTCTCTAGTAAAGTATTTCGGAGTTAGTCCACACAGATTGTTAATCTAATTATTGGGTGGTGTTATTAGACCCCCGCTTTTTCAATTGGTATCAGAGCAGGCAAACACGTTAAAGACCTTATAAGTCTGTGTTTGTAGCGATCTGATTATGGACGAGTCTATCTCTAATAACGTACCAGTTCAGAAATTACCAGATGATTCTAAAAGCTTGGATTCACCTGAGAGAACTGTCACATCTAAGTCAATATCTAAACATTCTCTTGATGTAAAAACTGTTGATTGGGAAACTCTCCTAGAAGAACAGTTGGATGAACTTTCTGATGAAGGTGATTCAGATATTGATAGAGATGTTGATGAGGAAGTCTCAAAGTATGTTAAGTTTTTGTATTCTTGGAAAATGAATTAGATTACAATATCTCATGTCTCACCTCTTCTGATTCCTCTCTGTCGAGAAAACAAGAAATTGAGAAGATGTTACGCATGTGCTTATTTTTCGAATCGTTCTTGCGAATCGATCCTCAAGGATTCTGAGGAAAACCTACGTATGAAGTCACTTGAATGTGATAATCTTTATCAAAAGTACTTTTTCTTGGAAGAGAAATTTGCAGAGTCTGAAGCAAGGTTTAACTCCCAGCAAACAAGTTTTGACGACAGAGAAAGCGCTCGAGAAAAACGCCTTGAGGCTGTTTTAGCTGCTGCTCTTGATAAAATCAAGATGTTGGAAGATGACTTGAAAAAGTTCAATACTAGTTCAAGCAAATTAACCACTATGCTAGGAGTAAGTAAAAATCATCGTGATACACGAGGATTGGGCTATAAGGGAATAGATGCTCCAAGTACTAGCAAAGAGGTAAAATTTGTCAAGGCTAGTGATTCTTCTCAACAAAAGGTTTCCACTGATGGAAAAAGTGAAATATCTTCTCCGGCAGTTAAGGTTCAAAAGAGCAAAGTATATCAACCTCCAAAACCTGCACACATGAATCAGGGTAAGAACGTTCCTTATATTTGTCATTATTGTGGAAACAAAGGTCACCTGGAAAGGATATGTCATTTTCGTATAAGGAATGAAAAACTTCATGATATTCTTGTTTGGATGTCAAAAGAAGTTGTTAAACCGGGATCATATGTTAAGGCTAACACTCTTGACATTACAGGTTGTAAACGTCCAACCTTTAGGCAAAGGAATCAGTGCTGTGATAATCCTAGATTTGCCTACAAACGTCATACGAAGCCTTTTCACAATCGTAATGGTTATCAAAAGGATAACTTCGTAAAGACGAAGACAAGATCTGATGCTACCAATTGGAGAAAGACTAACTTGCAAAAGAATAGTCAATCCAATTCTCTTCCGGAAAATCTTGAAGAGAGCAACGGGAAGAAGGTTTCGGTCGTTCCTAAACGCACTCAAAATTGGATACCAGAGAAAGTCAATGATGGTTTGAGTGTGAAAAGGAATGATCTCCCAGAAAGTTCCATGACTATGGAGAAAGCAGTATCCATGATGCTGGAACTTAAAGAGTTCTTTGGGAAGATGGATTTGGATGTGAAAGGTTCTAAAAGTGATCTCTTTCATGATAATCAAAAGGTCACTTGTGGTGAGCAAGACTTTGTTCACCCCAACGCAACTTGATTGTATTGGAAGTGCATCCTCACTAAGGAATGCCCTGCTTTGTATACGGTGAGGGAAGCAAAAGAATTGGAGCACACAGATTATGTTCGATAAGGCGGTAGAATTCGATTGGATTCATCTAAAAAGGTATGTCTATAAACTTGAGAAAGATTTGTACTTTTATTTGCTTATAATACTTATAATAATCTTGCTTAGCTTTCATTTCTACCTAACTTGATTCGTGTTTAAGGTTCTTAAATGTTTAGGTTTGAAAATAATAGTTCGGGATGTTTGGACTACATGGTACACATACCAAGTATGCATAACAACATTCAAAATCAAAATCCAGGGGTTTAAGTTCGCAAAACCGTATGCATACTTGATGTCGATATTCGGAAAACTTGTCTTGGCCGTAACTTTTTCGTCCGAACTTGGATTTACCTCATTCTTTTTGCATTCTCTTCCTTATGAATTCTCTTCAAACTGGAGATGAGAATTGTTGAATTTGGACGAGTTAATATTGGTCTTTATCCTGTCTCTTGTTTTTTAGTGTTTGCTCCGTTTCGTTGCACTTGTTCTATTCTCTTGGACTTGGGCACTGGGATTCTTGGAGAAATCCTATTCTAAGCTATTTTGTGGCTGTTACAAAAGTGATGTTGGTGAAGCACAAAGAAGGAAGTTCGAGAATGGGTAGTAGTTCACATTGCTATATATTCTTGAGTGTTCACAATCATCTCATGTGAACTATGGTGCATAGTCTTCAATGACTTTGTATGTTCTTCTTTGTTAAGGAAATATTTTTATACGCTTTTGGTAACCACTCTTGGTATAAATCCGTGCGAAAAAGATTGATTCTACCTTCTAAGGGCAAAGATTGTTATTGCAGTATTAATCTTTATGATTTTGTGATATTGCAATTGTTTATGGGATATGTATTGTTTACGTCCGTGAACTTGAAGGTCCCATATTGCGGTCAAAATTAAAGTCGTTTATGAATCGATATTCGTATTGATGAAAGGACGAATGGACTTTTGACATATACAAAAGTTATGCCTATGCAGTCATGTATTTGATGGAAAATAGGATAAAATCTTTTGTTCGAAAAGGATAAAGTCTATTATGTCGTTATGATGGAAAATAGAATAGATCGTTGTATGTTATCCACGATATTGATCTTCATTGATCCATTTTATTATGTTTTACCGTGAAGGCTCCATTGTGTGTCTTATGTTGAGCACCTTACAACTAAGTCGATTTACCTTGGATTTGTTGGTTGTTCCATGAGATGCTATATGTCGATCATTAGGAACTAAATTAATCAACTAGTTTGGTTATTTAGTTTGTACTCCATAAGTTTTATTTCTTATGTTGAGTACATGTACGGTTAAGGTTGTCATATTCTATGATGAACTTAGTCGGGGTTCCATAAGTTCTTTTATGTTGAGCCCAAAATAATTAAATTGATTACTTCGGTGATTAGTTTGGTTATTTGTATTCCAATTAGATTAATTATAAGTTCTCTTGTAATTAATCTAGTTGAGTTTTCATATATTCCACAAGTTCTTGTGTTGAGCATATGAAAGGCTACACTATCATGTTCTATTGGTTAATGTAGTCGTATATTCCGTAAGGTTTTCCTTATGTTTTGTATGTGAACGATTAAGTTAGTCATCTCCACATGATTACCTTAGTCGTAGCTCCTTAAGTTTACTTATGTTGAGCACTTTCAATTAAATTGATCACTTTTGTGGTTTGATTTAGTTGCGTTTTCAATAGAATTAATCATGGGTTTACTTGTGATTAATTTGGTTGAGCTTTGGTTATAGAAAATCATTCCTATGGTTTTTGGTGTCCAATTAAAAAATCCTTCTTTTTTTTCAAAATTAAGGTCGCTCTTGTTGTTCTTTCGGGAATGACATCTAATTGGGGAGAGTTCTTTTGAACTTGTGCTTAATGGTAATATCTTTCGGGGTGTGCGGCTGTGTAATTTTATAGGGGTTATCTTGTATCTTAAAACTCCTTGATGAATGCATTTAGCTTTGGCTTTATGATTGCATCTAAATTAAGTTGGTATGTATTTTTCTTTTAGTCTATGATATGTCTCTTGTGGAAATTTCATTATGATCCCGTTCTTGTACCTTTCCCAATTTTATTGACAAAAAGGGGGAGAAATAATGTAGTTCACACTACAAATACATATGGTTTTCAGATCATTGTGTAAGGGGGAGTGGTTTCCATGATCGAGATGGAGTATTGACTAAGGGGGAGTGATACATATCACCGTGGTATTATTGTTAAAGTCGTGATACAATTGGACTTTGATATTACATAATAATACTATGACACTATATAATAATGATTGAGAATCTCGATTTCTCTCATTGTTATAGATACGGATCTTCAACAACGGTGATGCTAAACTTACAACCTTTGGGATCATTGGAGTGCTTGGAAGGACGAAGATTTCAGGGAACGTTGAAGATTAGACTATGGAATAGGAGCCACTAAAGTTTATCTTTTTTTATTCCATATGTATTAATAGTTTTGTCACTAAAATTGACAAATGGGGAGATTGTTAGAGCACAGCTCGGTCAACCTCGCATGCGTTGCTATCTCAAGCATGTTTGTCAATGTTAGTGATCAAAACTATGAGTCTTGATTTCTAGCCTACATATCTAAGTCTCGGACTAGGATAGAAAAGTGCAGTTGAGCTCAAGGACTTCATGGCGATTCATCATACAATGACGAAGATCTATACAAGGAACCATGGAACTTCATCAACAAAAAGGTATGTGGAGACTTGAACTTATCTATCACTCAAAAGTATATCTATTCTATCTCCTACTTCTTATGATACAAAAGTCGTATGCTATATAGACTAGATCATACACATTTGACATTTCGAGCTGAGCATTCATTGCTTATCTTTTATCTCGAAATCGTGTGTTAGTAAAGCGTTTCACTTTGATCAAGTTTATCTTCACCTAGTGATGAAAGTCATGAAACGTTTCAATCACTTTGAGAATTGCTCTGTCATGAAACATATTCGTCTCACTGTTTCTGATTCCTCGACAAACCTCCTGTGTAGTCAGGAAGGATTGTAGGGAGGTGATTGATTAATCTAGACTGTTCTTCGTGAATATAAGACTGGATTATCAATTGGTTCCTGTTCACCTTGATTTTATATCTTAAGACGGAACAAAACCTAGGGTTTATCTGTGGGAGACAGATTTATCCTTTAATAGACTTTTCTGTGTGAGACAGATCTGTTTATTATCAAGTCTGTGATTTTGGGTTGCAACAACTCTTGGTTGTGGGTGAGATCAGCTAAGGGAATCAAGTGCGTAGTATCCTGCTGGGATCAGAGGCGTAGGAGTACAACTGTACCTTGAATCGGTGGGAGATTGAATGGGGTTTAACTATAGTCCAGTCCGAAGTTAGCTTGGAGTAGGCTAGTGTTTGTAGCGGCTTAATACAGTGTGTATTCAATCTGGACTAGGTCCCGGGGTTTTTCTGCATTTGCGGTTTCCTCGTTAACAAAATTTTTGGTGTCTGTGTTATTTCTTTTCCGCATTATATTTTATATAATTGAAATAATACAGGTTGTGCGTTCGTGATCATCAATTGGAAATCCAACCTTTGGTTGTTGATTGACATTGATTGATCCTTGGACATTGGTCTTTGGTACCGTCCAAGTTATTCCTTGTATTTGATAAAGACTCGCTATTGTTTTTAGCTTGAGTAAAAATCAAATCAAGAGAGAGACATTAAATCCTTGAGATACTTTTATCTAGATTGAGTCTGACTGTCTAGTTGATTCTCTAGTAAAGTATTTCGGAGTTAGTCCATACAGATTGCTAATCGAATTATTGGGTGGTGTTGTTAGACCCCCGCTTTTTCACAAGGGTATAAGGAAAAATGGGTATTCTTCCAATCCAAAACTCAAACTCCATCCTTCCATGAACATTGTTGCTGAAGGAAGTAAAAGAAAAACTGAGGCACAACAACACAAGCATGCTTCTCCAGTTCTCCAGGCTCCTCCACAAAGAAAGGATAATCAAACCCGAAATGCAGAGATGTGGACTCAGCGTCAACAAAATGACCAGACAGACCCGGACTTCCCTCTTCCCATTGAAAAAGTAATCGAGTTGCTAGAAGTCTGGATCCAAGATGGTGCAATCAAATTTCCATACGTCAAGAAAAATCCGACTGAAGAAGAAATGGAGAATCCTCGTTATTGTCGCTTTCATAGGTTCGTCAATCATCCAACAAGCGACTGCAAGGTTTTGAAGCGCATCTTCAAGGAAAAGGTCGAATCAGGAGAACTTAACCTGGGGACTGAAGGGGTGCACAGGGATCCTCTCTCAGTCAGGACAATCTCTCTCTGAACAACCTGTCAAAGAAGCGGTTCATGGTCGAACATATATGTGAAATGTTTTATCCGTCGAAGGCACAAAGGAAAGATATGTTCACAATACTGAATCACATCGTGTCAGGGATACGATTGTTCATTTTCGGAAATACTTCCTGGGCCTTCAGCCACATACAAGGAGATACACGACTGTGGACTGCTTATCATAGTCGATCTCAAAGGAAACAAACTTGTAAGAACGTTGATCCGCCATCAATATAATTCAACTGAAGACTCTTAGAGCCGCATGCATCACTCGAAAAGAAGCTACTCATGTTCCCATCTCAATCAAGAATCATGAAGGAATGCTCAGAAATGCTTATGGCTACATTACTCTCAAGATGAAAATAGATAGAAGCCAAGTTTTTTATAGTCAAGGAAGATTCAGGATATGACATGATCCTTGGACGAACATGGATCCATGGATGCTGACAAAACGCCTTTGGTTTCACATCTCTCCAACGAATAAGGTTCGATCGAGGGGATTTTGTGAGCGTTCCGTCGTCATGGCATTAGGAGGAATTTATGATGAGGTTGAAACAAGAACCCGAAGAAGGTGCATTGATATTTCTCAAAATATTCTGCACTCAGGCAAGTCTCATTCCTCCTATTTCCATATCATATATTCTTCTACATGCTCTCCTAGCATGGGGACTCAATTCTTCTAACAACTTAGCCATTGCAAGACGTCATGAATGGATATCTTCACCACAACAATATTTTATCAAGTGGTCGCACCTCTTCGAATCGAGCATCTCACTGGAATGTTCATTTTAGAGACGATATGCAATCATGACAAGGAATGTCTTGGATGTACTCCTGTTCTGCATTCAGGAATGTCCACCGCCGAATTATGGAAAAGAGTTGACGCCTGTACGAGCATGAAATCTCACACGTTGGAAGACTAATGAAGGAAAAGATGAACAGAAGATATCCAAGGCCAAGATGATCATGCCTAAGACGTTGTCTTAAGGGATCTGATGCATTGACCCTCAAGCATCTGAAGTTTGAAGCAGGATTTTCTTAATTTATTCATGTTGATCAATCTCTCCAAAACATATGCAATACTTGCATTCAGTAGTTGAATCTCTTTCAACAATCAACATCAGTTTATTTAAATGAAAATATTTATCAAACCAATAGAAAATCCCTACAAAGTTCAATCGCCTACTTTTCCAAGGCCAACTGAAAATCAAAAACTGCTCATCTCTCGGTGCCTTATTCTAAGAAGCCTTCAAATTTTACTCCCAATCAAAGAGTACACTTTCTATAATGGCGCCTCTAGCTTCAGCACAAATATCTCAACGATGACACACTGATTTAACACCAGCACGATCAAAGTGTAACTGAATTTATCCCATGATAAAACTTCTGAAGCAGATGCAACATCATTCATCCATGGATGGCACAAACTCCTTCAACATACACCGGGGACTTGATCTTATTGGAGAAATCAATTCTATTTCAATAAATGTTATCCACATAACAAGTTATTGCAACCTGATGTCATTCCATGATACTTCATCAACGGGTCTCTATACATCACAAGCCCCTGCACGACTGGGGAACTTCCTCTCTTCACCGATCACATACAGAATGGAAACTTCCGCTGCTATCTACCGCAACAACATTGATTCCCTGAAAAGGCACTTCACAGTAAAGGTTCGGGAGAATTTGGGTTAAACCCTACACCCTCATCTTAGGGACGCTCAACTCATCAATTAGTTCGTGAATGTAAAGGCTCACTGGATGAAGGAGTAAAGACTATGTCGATAATCATGGATTTAGCCTTTTCGGTCTCTGGAGCAACTCCGACCATAGTATCGGCATCAACAAGCATTTCTGGAGAAAATTCTATCGTGATCCAGCATCAACGACGGTCTCAGGGGCAACATCCTCATGACCAGCTTCATCAACTATCCGTTCTCTGAAGTGTTACTCGATGGATCGGACTTCTCCAAGCACTAATCATTCATATCAATGTGTAGACATGAAATATGTTCACATGAAAGTCTTTCCGAAGCTTGCACAACAGGCGGGAACAATCCCAAGTCTTCTACAAGATGTTCTCATCACCTCTACAAATGAGATACAACATACTTCAGCCCATGGGTTTACAAAAACGTACCAGTGAGTGAGGAATGGGACAATACTTCCTCAACAAAAGATGTTCGTCTATGTCTCTTCTACAACATACCAAAAGGGAGTATCAATCGGACATGCGAGCTGAAAGATATGGTCTCCACACTCAAGTTCATGGAATCTGAAAACTTGCACGGGATTACAAGTTACAAATGTGCACGCTTCGTTGGCTGACCTAGACAACTCCAAATTGGGTGATTCTTTTCTCATATGATAAATCGGTCTCTTAGCTTCAAAAGTTGGGTAAAAGCACTGAATTACGGCGACGTATGAGGTTCCTACATCCTCCAGAGCATACAACATGCAAGCAGAAATTCGTGGACGGGATTCATAACCTCTACAATCGATCGATGTCCACCAGGTCTTTTCGCTAAGTCCTTCATCAAGGTATCTCCTACTTCGACCATCTAGGAGTTTACATCAAGTTTTTTGTACCTGGGTCCTCTATCTAGGTCTTTCCAGAAGAAGGGAAAAAGAAAGGGAGGGATTTAACAAAATAATGGGAACTGACGGTCCACTGATCATGACGATCAGTTCACAGTCCAAGACTCATGACTGGCACCAAGTTCACCTATGCTAACCATTCATCATAAAACTAATGCTACAACCAAGACGTACAACCATGGTCATTACATCATCCCCTTTTGAGAGCAACCTCAGTTAAGGTCCCGTGACCAAGATTTCAGAAGTGATGTTTCTATGACTGACAGAAACAAGATGGCACTGCAAGCACCATGCTCATGTATCAATCACGGGTCCTGATCTCAAATGTGTCAATGTCATTAAAATCCTTCACCAACCTTTGAAGACATAAGTGAATGGTCTAAAGACACAACATGACTGTTTTACAACAAGCTCGTCTGAGATGATTTTACACTGTCCCGCACAAAGCAGCGAGCTTGGAGAAACTGGTGAAGAATTTAGGGATGAGTCATATACCATTCTCTTTGTATGGATGTCCTCTACAAAATATCCAAAATTCACAACAATTGGATAAAAGATCAAAGAGATGTGGCTGAAACATTGGACTACATGCCAGCTGAAAATTTTCTGAAAGGTTCCTGGAAGTTTACTGTTTCGTCGATTTCGACCCTTAAACGTGCTCAAAAGCCGAAACTCTTCTGTGATAAAGCTTGGAAATTTTTCGGGGATAAAGAATCATGGGTAGATCACAAAAATCCGACATCGGACGAAGATTCTACAGCATTTTTAATGAAGACCTAACTTCTGAATTTTCTGATGAATTATGACGAAATTATTCATTCATCCACATTGGATCAGGAGCTACACAATCAACGCAAAGCCGAACTTCATCTTCAGCCGATAGTCTCACTTGCTGAAGTCGGCGGTGCTTCTGCTGATGAGGGACGACTCCCAGATGCTCGAGAGGCATACAATGTGTCAACTTTCCAGCGTCTCTGAAAGGTTGATTTACCTCGGTATGAGCATATGCAGAAGTCTTCATCTTTGAATTGATATTTTTGGAACGTACCCCGAAAGATCCAGAAGAGTGGTTGTAACCAGAAGTCACCACTACCTGAGGCGAAAGACATGGAGTCATGGATATACCAATAACAAAAACGCAACAAAAATGGTAACAATTCAACTCTTACCTACTTACGATTTCACTAGCTGTAGTGATTATAACGTCAGAATTTCGAAAACTTGCTCGTTCCTTCAAACCTGCAAAGACGAGCAAAACTCATTATTCAAAATCATGACTTGATGTTCATAAAACCGTGAACAACTCACGTGAATTTTAACGTCCACTTGTTTTTCAAAAATTGGACAGACGTCCATTCTACAATTGTGAAAACTTACATACAAACATTATTTCACCATGTATAATTGTCTACTTTCAACAGTTGTTCAAAATCAAAACATTGGTTTTACAAAAATATATATATTTAACGTGAAACTCACGTAAGTTTGAAAAAATAATATATATATATATATATATATATATATATATATATATATATATATATATATATATATATATATATATATATATTTGCTCCCTCGCGCGAGCATCTGTCTTTGAAGCGAGAGTATATTTTCAAAGATTTCTGAAAGCTCGAAGATAAAATTGTTCATGAAAGATCATAAACAAAATTTTATTACTAACAGACGCACGTCTGTTAAAAAAAAAATTCTCTCGTACGAGCATCCACCTTTGAAATGAGAGTTTATTTCACTTTGTGAAATCTCACATATTTAAAAAATAAAATTTTGTTTTTCGTGAAAGCTCATAGACAAAATTTTTATCATTAGACTCAGGTCTATTTTGTTTGTTTCTTAAACTAACGAACGAACGAACGTCCGCGCTAAAACGGATTTCCTTTCTTGGGCCCGGACCCGTGAATCCTAAATCGACCAAGGTTTCATCACCAAATCAGCGGTGCTACACAAATTTACGCTCGTTAGACGATGCTCTATCATACCACTGGGATCTTCGTTCAAGCCATGGTTCGCTCACGCGATCGAAAATCCGGTAACATCCTATCTTACAACTAAGTTCAATTACTTATTTCGTCTGTAACTACAAAAGAATTACCATCCAGTGCTGACTGAGGTACATGACTGTCCCTCACTAAGCAGGGGACTTAATGTAGATGGTGGATATTTGACAAAGTCTAAAATCGTAAAACCATAATTGTACATGCTCCTGATCCAGCAATCAGATGAGTATTGAGGCTCATGTATCTCATTGAAGCATGAAAGCTCATGCCACAAGAATCTCTGACTGAGTATATTGTCTCTCAGAGCATACGTGAATATGCAGTCTCTCAACTGAGGCAACGACATATCCCATGAATACTGAGCAATTTCAGTAATTACTTTTATATAAAATCGAATGATTGGACGACTCCTAGACAGCTTGCCTGCTAGTATAGAGCAATAACTTCTTCAGGATGTAACAATGTTTTCACTGACTATATAAAAGACATGTGTATAGAATCATTATGATTGGACGGCTCCTAGACAGCTTGCCTGCTAGTATAGAGCGATAACGTCTTCAGTATGCAACAACGTGTTTTGCCTGACTATATTATACATAATAAATATGACGCTTCAACTAGCTCATATCACCCAATCCTCTAATAATTAATGCTCCAAGACGGCATGCCTGCTAGTATAGAGCCATCAATTAATTATTTCTAAATCATTAGAATCATTAACTGAATCCTTAGAAAATATTCTACGTTCTTCATAATATTTAATTACTTCAATCCATGGTTCTTCCCAGCAGAATTCCATGGGTTAGTGAAAAAATTTCAACGTACGGGCATCTGAACCGCCATCGAGTAAGCCCTAAGAAAATGGTGCAAGTGTATTCCGCAATAATGCGCTAATGAGCACCTAAATGCGCGAACAAACATTTAAAAAATGCAAAGGCATAATGAAACCATGGAGGAAAATAATAATAATAAAATATTTAAAAGAGGCGTCTAAGGGGACCAAGCCCACCGGCCGACCGGTCATGCCGTAGTGGCCGGTCCCACACCCTTCCTTTATTTTATCGTATTTTATTATTTTCTTCTGATCCCATGAAAATCCTATCATTTAAGCAAATTCCTTAATTTTATGAAACTCCTCAGTTTCATGATATTTCCTTCACATCAAGGAAATTATGTAAAATTATATAAAATTAGAAAAGGTGTCACGGGACTGTGGTCACTAGCCGGCCGGCCATGCCCTAGCCGTGACCGTCCTACACCTTGTAATTCCTTATTTTATTAATTATTATTTCCATCATCACATGGAAATTCCTTAATTTTATGAAACTCCTCAGTTTCATGACATTTCCTTCACATCAAGGAAATTATGTAAAATTATATAAAATTAGGAAAGGTGTCACGGGACCGTGGTCACTAGCCGGCCGACCATGCCCTAGCCGTGACCGTCCTACACCTTGTAATTCCTTATTTTATTAATTATTATTTCCATCATCACATGGAATTTCCTTAATTTTATGAAACTCCTCAGTTTCATGATATTTCCTTCATATCAAGGAAATTGTACAAAAATTACATAAAATTAGGAAAGGTGTCATGGGACCGTGGTCACTAGCCGGTCCGCCATCCCCTAGACGTGACCGGTCCTACACCTTGTGATTCCTTATTTTATTAATTATTTCCATCATCTCATGGAAATTCCTTAATTCTACGAAACTTCTTCGTTTCATGGTATTTCCTTCACATTAAGGAAATTGTACAAAAATTAGATAAAATTAGTAAAGGTGTCATGGGACCATGGTCACTAACCGGCCGGCCATGCCCTAGCCGTGACCGGTCCCACACCTTTTAATTCCTTATTCTATTAATTATTTCCATCATCTCATGGAAATCCCATAATTTCATGATATTTCCTTCAAATCATGAAAATAATACAAAATTAGGGGAGACTCACAGGACCGGGCCCTGGCCAGCCGACCATGCCCAATCCGGTCCCACACGCCCTTATTTTATTATTATTAATATTATTTGTTTCCCTCATCTCATGGAAATTCCTTGATTTCAACAAACTCCTTGATTTCATGATATTTCCCTAAATTCATGAAAATAATAATAAATTAGAAAAAGATCCATGGGACCGTGCTCATTGGCCGAACGGCCATGCCTTGGCCATAGCCGGTCCCGCGCTTCATGATTCTTTCATTTTATTATTATTATTTCCTTCATCTTATGAAGTTTCCTCAGTTTCAGCAAAATCCTTGATTTCTTCATATTTTCTCAAAATGTTGCTCAAATGCACATCAGAAAATATCAAAATTCTTAGGACTGAGACGCGGACACTTTGGCGACGTGAGCATGTTACCTTGACCGACCAAGGTTGACTCTTTGGCTTGCAAGAAGCCGGTCCCATGCATTTTCACAATTTGACCTAATTTGCACAATTGCACGCATTAGGTCCAGAATTCTTCCAAACGACTTGGAATTTCATAAAATGATCGTCAGTCGATCCCGTGACCAACCAAGGCCGGTTTCATGACCCCTTGGTCGGTCCTTCATCTCTTCATAATTTATCACCTAAGGTTCAGACGAACATTATTTCAATAAATGATTAAACCAACATTTGATCATCTTTTGACCAACTGGTCTTCAAGATACTTTGATATTTTGCTCACTAGAGCATATGGGCATTACATGGTCGACTCATCATCCCATGAAGCCGGTCCCTCCTTCATTCCTTCGTTGATTTTCAATAAATCATCAATTGATCAACAATTGATCAAAATTAGGGTTTCGAATCCAAAGCTCTGCAAAACATAATTCTGAGCAGATTCGAACACTAATAATTTTACGTTGATTTTAGTTAATTATACCCAGTTCAGTTTTGATTGATATTTTATTTGGTCCGGTTGCCAATAATTCATCAAACGAGCAATACTTGCTCAAATGAGCAATATTTGCTCAAACTAAGGAATATTAGTTCAACTATCAATATTCAACAATTCAGCAAGTGAACAATATTTGTGCACCTTAACTATCAACATTTATTCGACAATTGTATTTATTTCTCAACATACACGTTCAATTCATGAGTCCCAAAATATTTGTTCGACTCAGAAATGCAAGGACTCATCGTCCCATGAAGTCAGCAACTGACTAACTAAATACACGTCTGCCTTGCAGACTCCACAATCACGAGACATCAATCGTGTCACATGGGGGATATTAACTAGGGTTTTGGTCTGGCGGCCTACGACACGTGTGTTCACCCACGATGAGAATGTGACTAAGTCGTGCAAGCAGTTGAAGGAGTTAACGAAGCAGTGGGTGGATAATCAACCAAACCTCCGCACGATGAGAAACTGGTTTTACACGATTTCCAACTTTCCCACTCTTCGACTTCAGCAATTGTCACACTTACTGGGATCAAGGTGTCTATTGATCTTGCAATATAAATAGTTCTCTGAACCCATGATTGAAACAACATACAATTCTCGATAGACAGTCTTTCGTCTACACGAATTCATCGTCTTAACAATTATTCTCAACTGAGTAAACTCAATCATTCGGAAACTATTTTCTCACAAAATACACAACACACCAACAATTCTTGATCACCATTGATCTCACACATTTCTCAGCTTCCCTCATACAGATCGACCTATCCTCTCTTGTGACCGAATTTACTCTGGAACGACCATTGTCTTGGTTTAGGCCGGAGGCCTACAGATTGATCTCTCGAACTTAAAGCACTCCCTTCTTGCAGTGCATCTGTGTGAAGATTAAACATTTTGCTCGGTTCGAGGAGTCTCCTCCGCATGGTCGTCTCCTCAATTCCGTAAAACCAGCAAATCATTTTTTTCCCATCTACACTATCTCAAGCATGTTTGTCAATATTAGTGATCAAAACTATAAGTCTTGATTTCTAGTCTACTATAGCTAAGTCTCGGACTAGGATAGAAAGTGTGGTTGAGCTCAAGACCTCCATGGAGATCATCATACAAGACGAAGAACTACTCAAGGAACTGGTGGAACTTCATCGATTAAAAGGTATGTGGAGGCTTGAACTTATCTATCACTCAAAAGTCTATCTACTCTATCTCCTATCTTGAGACAAAAGTCGTTTTGCTATATAGACTTTGATTATACACATTTGCTATTTCGAGCCGAGTTTATCTCGCTTATCTATTTCTCGAAATATGTGTTGGTAAGCTTTCGCTTTGGCCAAGTTCATCTTTACCTAGTGACGAAAGTCTTGTTATGTTTCAATCACTTGAAAATGTCTTTGACGAAAAATTGTTTGTGAATAACAACTATATAACGTCCTCTAAGAATGTTTCAATGATTGAAATAAGAGTTCAGATTATATAACCAATGTTGGATATAAGCATTGTCTGGTAACACATACATGTATAAGTCCTTATTCATTGAACCAAAGTCTGTGTACTTTGCTGCTCAGGAAACAGGAACAGAGTCCGCGAACCCAGTCCGCGTACCCAGTCCGCGTACTGTCGGAGGTTCTCTTCCCGAGAAAATCTGCTGGAGTTTGTAAACTTTTACAAACTTATCCGGGTACTTAAGTCCGCGTACTTAGGTTGGTTATATTCTAAAAACGATTATTCGTGAACTTATACTTATATTAACTAAGGAATTCAAGTCTGCAAACCGTGGCTATAAAGTTCAAGAATCGATTCAAGTGAATCAAATCGTTTTTGCTTCGATTGTGTCTTGTATACTTCTATAAGATCTAAGCAATTGAACAACTCTCTAACTAGTTCATTTGATTCATTTGAACTAGTTATGGTGAAGAAGAATATGGTTGATATGAAAGTGCTCATATAACTAACATTTGGTTAACTACTGTTGAACCAACAAATGTACATGTTTGGGTACAGTTACACAAACCTAAAACGTGCATTTCATTTGTGTGTAACAAGCTAAGTTTTCGATCTAACAGTTGAAAGATATTAGCTTGAATCTAATCAGGTTTTCATCTAACGGTGAATATTGAATGCTTTGTTACTAAGCTAACATTGATTGCAAACCCTGATTTGAAAGACTATATAAAGGAGAACTCTAGCAACTGGGAAACCTAATCCCCAAACCTCCTGTGTGATACTAGTTGTATAAGCTAGAGTCGATTCTCCTTTAACCTTAGGTTTTTACCGAGACCCTGTAGGTTAACGACTTGAACACTTCATTGGGATTGTGAAGCCAAACCGATACTACTTTCTTGTAGTTGTGTAATCTGATCTTGTTGTTTCTATAGTATTGAGTATAATCGTAATGATTGGCTTGAGATTGATATCTCCGATAGGCAAGATATAAAAGTAATCACAAACATCTCCGTCTCATCGTTTGTGATTCCACAATATCTTGTTTCGCTAGTCGATTAAGATTATTTTGAGGTGATTGATAATACTAGGTTGTTCTTCGGGAATATAAGTCCGGGTTATCAATTGGTTCCTGTTCACCTTGATTTATCAAAAGACGGAATAAAACTCGCAGGTATTTCTGTAGGAGACGGATTTATCTATTACTGTAGACTTTTCTGTGTGATACAGATTTGTTTATTAAAGTCTTCGACTTTGGGTTGTAGCAACTCTTAGTTGTGGGTGAGATCAGCTAAGGGAATCAAGTGCGTAGTATCCTGCTGGGATCAGAAACGTAGGAGCATAACTGTACCTTGGATCAGTGTGAGATTGATTGGGGTTCAATTACAGTCCAGAGCGAAGTTAGTTTGTAGTAGGCTAGTGTATGTAGCGGCTTAATACAGTGTGTGTTCAATTTGGACTAGGTCCCGGGGTTTTTCTACATTTGCGGTTTCCTCGTTAACAAAACTTATGGTGTCTGTGTTATTTCTTTTCCGCATTATATTTTGTTATATAATTGAAATATCACAGGTTGTGCGTTGGAATCAATCAATTGGGAAATCCAACCTTTGGTTGTTGATTGAAATTGATTGATACTTGAACATTGGTCGTTGGTACCGTTCAAGCGATTTCTCTTGTACTCAATTAGACTCGTAGATTTCTATTTGCTTGAGTAAGTATTGAATCGAGATAAAGAGATATAACTCTTTGACATACTTTATTAAGATTGAGTCTAGTTTATTCTCTTGAAAGTATATTGGAGTTAGTCCATACAGATTGCTAATCAAAATATTGGGTGTGGTTGTTGTACCCCCGCTTTTTCAATTGGTATCAGAGCAGGCAAATACGTTTAAAAACCTTATAAGTATGTGTTTGTAGCAATCTGACTCTATGGAAAAAAATTCTATCTCCATAAACGTAGCACCAGTCTTCGATGGCTCAAACTACTTATGGTGCAAAATTTCTATGCGTGCTTTTCTTCAAACTCGTGATTTCAAACATGGGTATGTGTTGTTAATGGCTATGATCCTCCGGTTAATACAAAAGGCGATGTATCTATACCGAAGGATATAGATAGATATAGTCCATAAGAAATTTTTGATGCAAAGCATAATTCTGACGGCTTAAATGCTATCATACATGCCATTACCCCAGACCTTCAGCACCATGTGACTATGTGCACAAAGTCTAAGGAAGCCTGGGATATCTTAGAAACCCGTATTTGAAGGAAATACCAATGAGAAAGAAGCTAGGCTTCAAAACCTTAGTTCTGATTGGGAAAACCTTCGTATGGCAGATGAAGAAACGTTTGATGAGTTTAATCACAGAGTGTCTGAAATTGTTAATGCATTTTTTGCATTGGGTAAGACTATTCCTGAAAAGGACATTGTGATGAAAATTCTCAGATCGTTGCCATCTAGATACGATTCTAAGAAGCATGCCATCGTTGAAGGAAACAATCTCGCAACGCTTTCCAGAAATACCTTGGTTGGGAAGCTAAAGATCTTTGATCATGAGTATACGTCCAAGGCTAGTAAGGATGTTGCTTTCAAAGCACTAAAGAACACTAAATTACTTGATAAAAGTAAAAGGGTTTATACCTCTGAAGATGATCTTTCTGAGGCTGATTCACCAGATGAAGATCTTGACAAGTCAGTCTCGTTGATCACAAGACAGTTTAGGGATCTTCTTTTGAAGAGAAGTAAACGGTTACCCAGAGATAAATCCAAGTCGTCAGATAAACCTCATAATCTTGTTCCTCCTAAAAATAGGGATATTGATGAAACTGATGACGAGGATATGCCTCAATGCTTTAAGTGTAAAGGTTTTGGTCATTTTGCAAATGAGTGTCCAAATCGAAAGAAATACACTGGGAACAAAGGTCTTGCTGCAAATCTTGATGAAATATCTGACGGCTATGATTCTAATGAAGACGAAAAATCGAGCGTTGCACTTCTTTGTGGAAATATTGAGTTTGATAATTGTAGCAATACACACATCAATCTTGATATTCTTTCATAAGAAAACCCAACTAATCTGGAAGATAAAACTGACCCCTTCTTTGGAAACTCTGTGTATGATGTTTCAGGTTCCACTATGTGTCTAGCTGCTTACACATCTCAGATGCCTGAATTATATTCAATATTGACGTGCTCATATTGTTCACTCAAGGGTCATGAACTATCAAAGTGTTACAAGTACAAACACAAATTGAGACATGTCAACAAACTTCAACGAAGAGCAAATCGATTATCAAACAAGCTTAAACTCACGCAGAAGACTGCTAAGGTATGTAAGATTTTATCTTCGTCTAAGAAGTTAGTTTCCAAAGACAAAACAAGACCATTAGAGAAGAAAATATGGTCAAATCGTTTTGATAGACAGAGGTCTGTGGATTCCTCTCAAGAGGAACATGGTGGACAAAATGTTGTTCACCGCAACACAACTTGATTGTGTTGATTTGTAAATCTTGTCTCATGTGCCTGATCAAAAGAGACAAGGTTGTGTACCTCTCAGGCTTTAGGAAAAGTTTGGTTTCTTCTTTTCTTAGTTTTAATCTTTTTTGGGATTCCCTGTCTATCAATAAAGGAGGGTCATTCTCGACAATTCTACTCTCTTTAGGGTTCAGAATTGTGCGTGCGAGCCTGTTAATGGTTAACCCTACATTCCTTTTTCCTTCCCTAAAACTTCTTTTATCTTAAGACTACTTGTTGAGATTGTGATTTCCTCTGACAAACCCATATGTTTATGGATACTCCAAGCATTATGTCTTCTGATGGAAAAGATGTTGATATGATTGTTAAGCCATCAATCATGAAGGAAAAAGAGAAATCTCCGTTGCCTCCAACTTTGAAAAGAAAAATAAGGCATGTGAGGAAGCCAAGAGCTGTTCCTTAAAATTCTTAGAAGTTTTCTGATGTTCTTGAAGAGTTAAAGGAGACAAGGAAGGAGATTCATCAAATAAAGGCTTTTGTTTTGAGATCTCTTGAAATTCAGAAGGCCATGGTTCGACATCTTCAACCTAGAAAACTTGTTGGAATTGACTCCTTTCTTCATGAACCATATGTTCCCATGGCTGTTGATGATAAGGAGTTTGAGGACGATAAAGAATTTTTCAGAGGCCTCAACATCTAGTAAATCTTCTTTTTTGTTTTGCTTAGAAGAATAACTAGAAGTTTGGAATAACCATTATTGTGATTACACATAGCTATGTCCAACGTTTTCATCTTCATGTTTTTAGGTTTATGTGTTTAAATTCTAAAAAAATTTTGGAAGATGATTTTTGCAGTATTAATCTTAATGGTTTTTATATATTGCAATTTGTTATGAGATATGTGTGTTTGCGTCCGTGAACTATGATTGTCCCATAGCTTGTCAAAAGTTAAGTCTTTCGTATGTCGATATGCGTGTATTGATAAAAGAATGAATGAGCTTTTGAAATTACAAAAGTTTGAAGCCTATTATGTCATTATGCAAATATTGATGGAAGATAGGATGAAATTTTGTTTACGAGGATTATGTCTATTGTATGTCATTGTGCAAATAGTGATGGAAAATAGAATGAATCCTTGTCTATTCCGCAATATTGATCTTCGTTGATCCATATTTTATGTATATATTGTGCGGCTTCGTAAGTTCTCTTATGTCGATCATGACCAATTGATTTTATCACACTCTTGTGGTAATTTAGTTGTGTATTCCGATTGAATCAATCATGGGTTTTCTTGTGGTTAATTTAGGATTCAAATTCATATTCGTATGTCATTTGTTATGTCAAAATAAATCATTCTTTTCTTGTGAAAGTAAGGTCGCTCTTGTTGTTCTTTCGGGAATGACATTTTATGGGGGAGAGTTCTTAATTGAACTTGTGCTTAATTTCCAAATCTTTGTGGGGAGTGCGGTTGTGGAATATTATAGGATTTATCTTGTATCTTTATAAACTCCTTGATGAAAGCATTTAGCTTCGGCTATATGATTGCATCTAAACAAGTTGATATGTACTTTCTGTTAGTCATGAAATTTCTCTATGGAAATTTTCGTTAGGATCCCGTTTTCGTACCTTTGCCAATTTTATTGAGAAAAAGGGGGAGAATTTATGTGTAGTTCACACTACAAATACATATGGTTTTCGGATCATTATGTAAGGGGGAGTGGTTTCCATGAGAGATGGAGTATTGACTAAGGGGGAGTGATACATATCACCATAGTATTATTGTCGAAGTTGTGATATAATCGAACTTTGATGTTGTATAATAATACTATGACATTGTATAACAATGATTGAGAATTCTTGTTTTCTCATTGTTATAGCTACGGATTTTCAACAACGATGATGCTAAACTTACAACCTTTGGAACCATTGGAGTACTTGGAAGTGACGAAGATTTCGAGTAATATTGAAGATTAGGCATGTGGAAGAAGAGCTACAAAAGTTTATTTATCTATTTTTGTATTCCATATGTATTGATAGTTTTGTCACTAAAATTGGAAAAGGGGGAGATTGTTAGAGCACTTCTCGGTCGAACTCGCATGCGTTGCTATCTCAAACATGTTTGTCAATGTTAGTGATCAAAACTATAAGTCTTGATTTCTAGTCTATTATAGCTAAGTCTCGGACTAGGATAGAAAGTGTAGTTGAGCTCAAGAACTCCATGGTGATCATCATACAAGACGAAGAACTACTCAAGGAACTGGTGGAACTTCATCGACTAAAAGGTGTGTGGATACTTCAACTTATCTATCACTCAAAAGTCTATCTACTCTATCTCCTATCTTGAGACAAAAGTCGTTTTTTTATATAGACTTTAATTATACACATTTGTTATTTCGAGCCGAGTTTATCTCGCTTATCTATTTCTCGAAATATGTGTTGGTAAGCTTTCGCTTTGGCCAAGTTCATCTTTACCTAGTGACGAAAGTCATGTTATGTTTCAATCACTTGAAAATGTCTTTGACGAAAAATGGTTTGTGAATAACAATTATGTAACGTCCTCTAAGAACGTTTCAATGCTTGAAATGAGAGTTTAGATTATATAACCAATGTTGGATATAAACATTGTGTGGTAACAGATACATGTATAAATCCTTATTCCTTGAACCAAAGTATGTGTACTTTGCTGCTCAGGAAACCGAAACAGAATCCGCGAACCCAGTCCGCGTACCCATTCCGCGTACTGTCGAAGGTTCTCTTCCCGAGAAAATCTGCCGGAGTTTGTAAACTTTTACAAACTTATTCCGGATACTTAAGTCCGCGTACTTGGTCCTCGTACTTAGGTTAGTTATATTCTAAAAACGATTATTCGTGAACTTATACTTATATTAACTAAGGAATGCAAGTTTGCAAACCGTGACTATAAAGTTCATGTATCGATTCGAGTGAATCAAATCGTTGTGTCTTGTATATTTCTATAAGATCTAAGCAATTGAACAACTCTCTAACTAGTTCATTTGAGTCATTTGAACTAGTTATGGTGAAGAAGAATATGGTTGATATGAAAGTGCTCATATGGCTAACCATTTGGTTAATTACTGTTGAAGCAAAAAATGTACATGTTTGGGTACGGTTACACAAACCTAAAACGTGCATTTCATTTGTGTGTAACAAGCTAAGTTTTCGATCTAACGGTTGAAAGATATTAGCTTGAATCTAATCAGGTTTTCATCTAACGGTGAATATTGAATGCTTTGTTACTAAGCTAACATTGATTACAAACCCTGATTTGAAAGTCTATATAAAGGAGAACTCTAGCAACCGGGAAACCTAATCCCCACACCTCCTGTGTGATACTAGTTGTATAAGCTAGAGCCGATTCTCCTTTAACCTTAGGTTACTACCGAGACCCTGTAGGTTAACGACTTGAAGACTTCATTGGGGTTGTGAAGCCATACCGATACTACTTTCTTGTAGTTGTGTGATCTGATCTTGTTGTTTTTATCGTATTGAGTACAATCGTAAGGATTGGCTTGAGATTGATATCTCCGATAGGCAAGATATAAAAGTAATCACAAACATCTCCGTCTCATCGTTTGTGATTCCACGATATCTTGTTTCGCTAGTCGTTTAAGATTATTGTGAGGTGATTGATAATACTAGGTTGTTCTTCGGGAATATAAGTCCGGGTTATCAATTGGTTCCTGTTCACCTTGATTTATCAAAATACGGAACAAAACTCGTAGGTATTTCTGTGGGAGACAGATTTATCTATTATCGTAGACTTTTCCGTGTGATACAAATTTGTTTATTAAAATCTTCGACTTTGGGTCGTAGCAACTCTTAGTTGTGGGTGAGATCAGCTAAGGGAATCAAGTGTGTAGTATCCTGCTAGGATCAGAGACGTAGGAGCATAACTGTACCTTGGATCGGTGTGAGATTGATTGGGGTTCAACTACAGTCCAAACCGAAGTTAGTTTGTAGTAGGCTAGTGTCTGTAGCGGCTTAATAGAGTGTGTGTTCAATCTGGACTAGGTCCCGGGGTTTTTCTGCATTTGCGGTTTCCTCGTTAACAAAACTTCTGGTGTCTGTGTTATTTCTTTTCCGCATTATATTTTGTTATATAATTGAAATATCACAGGTTGTGCGTTTGAATCAATCAATTGGGAAATCCAACCTTTGGTTGTTGATTGAAATTGATTGATACTTGAACATTGGTCTTTAGAAGCCGTTCAAGTGATTTCTCTTGTATTCAATTAGACTCGCATATTTCTATTTGCTTGAGTAAGTATTGAATCGAGAAAGAGAGATATAACTCTTTGATATACTCTATTAATATTGAGTCTAGTTGATTCTCTTGAATGTATATTGGAGTTAGTCCATACATATTGCTAATCGAAATATTGGGTGTGGTTGTTGTACCCCCGGTTTTTCAGGGGTATTGAATAAGGGGATGGAGTGATTGGGGAAAGAACAGAACGAAGAACAAGAAGTTGCAAAGCTTTCTGCACCTGCAGGAAGAGAAGAAAACAAAGAACAACAAGCTATCAAAGCCTTTCGTTAATAAACCGTGGTTTATTCACGGTTTTGCAACAGTCTTTGCAGCGACATATAAACAGTGACAACAACACTATTCTCTTATCGTATATTGTAACAGTTTCCTTGCAACAATTGTTCAGAAGTGTACTTGTAACAGTAGATTCCGTGACGTCCAGAACGCGTTGCGAACTTATATTTTTATTAGTCTTCTTCAATAAAAACACATTTTGAGCCATGTTTCTATCTTTTGAGAGTGCTTTGAGGATAGTGAGTTAAACCCCGTCACCGGGACAACGGAGGAAGCCAAATTTCACGAATGTGGTAATTATATTAATTATTTTTATGACTAATTGCACAGTTATTTTATTGAATTATGATTATCATTTAATAGTTGTCATTTAATTGATAGGTTATGCTTGCTTAAATGTTTTGATGTCCCGTACTTTAGATTTACAACCATTACTTTCGAAATCTACTTTAGGCAATGGATTAGAGTCAATGAAACTTTATATTATGAGCTATTATTGTTTAGAATTGGTATTTGAACTGCATGAAATTGAAGTCTGGTGGAATCCTGAGTCCCGATCATCTCTTCATCTTGTCAACCTTTGTATATATATATATATTCTTTATTTTTACTATTTTCGTTTATTAAATCTGAAATCAATCTCATCAAGTCCGAGCGAACGACAACCTTGTTTACCACTATCTAAAATTTGATCACAGGGATATTGAAGGAACTGAGTAACTTGGAATTAGCTTACTTGGTCTCAACTATACGAAGTGGTTGTAGTTAATTTGTATAGCGGCTTAATTCTCAGAGTATTCAAAACTGGACTGATCCCGAGATTTTTCTGCCTTTCAATTTTTATCATTAACAAAATCTTGTTGTGTGCCTTTTCTTTACTTTTCCCATTATAATTATTATTATATTTATAAGTTAATTAATAGCACAATACGTTAATTAACACTTAGTTTGATCCCATAGATAGGTCCAGATTCGAACTTACGCTATATATCAAGTGTACATCTTGTTTAAGTAATCTCCCTGACAATTCTTATCTGTATTAGATTATACAAGGTGTTTGCATAGGTTGACATCGAAAATATTGTGGTGTACTTGGTATCCTCGTCATTTCAGCTTTGTATTCAAGCAAGTTAAACGTATCCATATAAATTGTGTATGAAAGCATGTGAGAAGTTTGATTTGAATTACACGGAAGATGTGTGCAATAGTAATGCACCAAGTGGTTTGCCAGAGAGCCATAAATAAGTGGTTCTAGATCCATCAAGCATAAGTAAAGTGAGTATTACAAGACAGATTAGTTCTTAAACTGTCATAACAGTTTGTGAACTCAAAGTCGTCTCATTACTCAAGAACCTTTTGATTTGGGCGAGTTTGTGAACTGTGAAAACAGTTCGTGTACTTGGAAACAAGATGTGTACACGAAATATTCAAAATCAGCTAGTTCCCGAATTATCAAAATAGTTTGTGTATCTTTGAATTAAATAGTATTCGGTACTATCTTAAAATCGACTAGTTCGCGAACTGGCCAGTTCAGTTTGTGTACGTGAGTTAATTCAGATAAAAAGAACTATCAAGTCTTTATATTTAAAAGTTCAAGTTCGTGAACTGGTAAAAAGTTTGGAACTTTAAGATTTCACTTAACTTACTCCTTAGCTTTCATTCTTATTTGAAAAAGTTCATCATTATACTAAAGTCACATAACTTGTCGCAGTAGATAGAACGGTAGATAATATGAGTGAATATGATAGTCAGTCTTTACATACCTTTGTTGATGAAGTTTTATTTGACGTCGTCTTTAGTATTTAATCTTCAAGGTCTATTGGTGAATTCTGATATTCAACTACCATGCTTTAATCCTAGTCCGAGCTGACTTTAGTAGGCTATAAGTCAGGACATAGTTTTAGTCAAACTAAAATTGACAACAAGCTTGACATACCAAAATTTGTGAGTTTGACCGAGCAATGTTCTTACAATATCATAAATCTTACTAGTAAGACAACTAATATAAGCTAGTGAAAATCCGTGTACTTTGCTAAATTAGATCTTCTGAGAAAGGAAAACACATTTATTTCTGATTTCAATATTGATTAGGATCAAGCCTTGAGTATCAAATAAATAAATATGAAGAAGAACATATTTGAGTTAAGGGGGATTTTGTATTTTCCCCTAAAAAAAGATACCTACCCTGTGTTACCCCGTTTTTAAATCGTTAATAAGTGAAACCTCTATTAGAGGTTGCTCAGTTGAGCATTGTTGTCATATTTTAGTATCAAAACTTATACGTCGCTTGATTAGATTATTATAGTCAACTGTGTTAGGTTAAACTAGGAAGTCTATAAATGTTAAGACATACAAGTATTACTTAGAGGACCTGAAGATTCTGAAGACGTATCGACATCAACGATAACATCATCCTTCCGCTTGAGGTTAGTAATACATGACATGACTTGTTTCCATATCTGTATCATAAGCTTTCAAGTCGTTTCTGATTAAAAACATAACATGCGAAGTTATATACATGAAAATCTAGTATAAGAGACTTGATCATCATATTGTGATCGAAGTATCAAGGAACAATATATCAATGGTGATAAGTACTTTATATTGGTATACAAATTAATGCTTATATTTTGAACTTCATAATTGCGACATCGACATAGTTTTTATAACTCGTTACTAGATTATGTAGTGAACATAGGTTTGATTTCATACCTTAAAAACTATGTTTAATTACATGATTTTAAGGAAGTAGACATATGAACTTGTTTCATAGTTGAAAGTAAATCAAGAGGATTGAAGGTCCGGTTTTCATTGAAGATCTTAAGGTTAGGCCGATCCTAACCTATATAGGGAATCAAGGTAGAACTAATCCTATCTTATGTTGGGAGTCAAGGTAGGACCGGTCCCTAGCTATATTGGGAGTCAAGGTAGAACCGATCATAACTTGTTTTAGGAGTCATGGAAATAGGCAAAACTGTCTTCTCTAAGTCACTTACACTTTAGGGATTGTGTGATTTGAAGATTGGGTTTGAAAAATAGGAAAGTTCAAGATGTCGACATAACGAGTAATTTGAACATGTGCGGAAATCGTATTTCTTAGTTGTTCAAAGATATTCCTTGACTCAGGGTGAGATCCCAAACCGAAAAAGTAGAGGATCTTTTTGATATTTTAAAAATTAATATGTTTTGTTTTACCAGCAATCAAAACATATCTCTGGAAAGATATATTAGTTAAGTGTTATCTAATATTGAGTTGTCCTGAAAATTTCGGCTATATAGTTGGATATTGGTTGGAATTAGACAAAACCGAATTTAGGTGTTTTATTGCATATCTTAAGAATATTTTTGGTTAAGGAAATTCCTTGAAGTTCAAACTACCTTGGTCTATAAATAGTGAAGTTTGTTCTACTTACAAACTTATCCTGAGCTAGACAAACTTCATCTTTGTTGTTTCTGGTGTATCCGACTAATAGTATTCTTGTAATACCATTTTGGAAAGAAGAGTAACCTAATTAGGCTAAGTCTCTTACGTACGCTATTTTAAATACTTTTTGGCATCAAAAAGCGTCTACTAGTACCGTTGATGGGAAATTATAATTGCATTATTACTTTAGTTTTTCAATTATTGATTTGATTGACTAACGGTTTCTTAACTCTTGATTGCATCTAGTTTGATTATTCTTGAGAGACTTCTCTTCTGACATAAGGTCACTCAAACTAGATCAAGAAATTAGCGGTAGTTCAGATACGTCTTTAGATATGACATTGGATTGTGATCATCCATTGTTAACATACTCTGATCTATGCGTGATCGATCATAAGTCAAAATCAAGTTTGTTATTGTGCAGGTACAAAAGACTATTGAAGATTTGAAGACAATAAGATTTTTCTTATTGTCCCTTTATCTTTGTGATTTACTTCATGCACAAACTTGATCGGCTGGGATACCACTAAATCTAGTTTATCTTTTGATAGACTTGTTATTGCTAGTCATATTTAGATCGACAAGTTATCATTTGGTGGTACAGTTCAGTATCCGAATTTGGTAGGTTTGTTTGACTATCAGTTAACTTGTTAATTTATAACTTGGAAGATCTAAACTCGACAAAGGATTTTAATTGATTTTAAACAGAAAAGCCTTTGTCACGCTCAACACACACACACACACACACACACGCATATATATATATATATCTGATTGATGTCCCGAGATAGGAGAGTGATTACCAAATAGATTATTCATTTACTATTTGGAAGACGATCGAAAAGGTTGAGTGCTTAAAGCCTTCAGAGAGGCTGAAGCAACTTAAGATAGTTGACTCTATCATATGAGTCACGTGTGTTGGCGAGATTGGTTGTAGGTACAGGGATACTGAGGAAACTAGGTAACTAGGGGTAGTTTACTTGGTCTCAACTATACGAAGTTGGTAGTATCTTTGCATAATGTCTTAATTCTGAGAGTATTCAAAACTGGACTAGGTCCCGAGGTTTTTCTGCATTTGTGGTAATTCATCTTTGACAAAAATGTTGTGTTGTGTGCTTTTATTCTTTTCGCATTAAAAGATATTTAGTTGTAAAAGCATCTCTCTACTCATATGCTTGAAGAAAAGGTGTACTTGTACTTGGTACCCTCGTCATTTCAACTTGTATCAGAGCAAGGTTTATACGAAACTGCTTAATATCCAGTACGAAATTCCTAAAAATTACGAGTGAAGATTACTCTTCAATCTATGAGTCAAAAACCAAGTGTGTAATGAATCTTTATCACCCAAAATATTGATAGACTCTGCCGTCGGAATATTAGTATGAGGAAAGTGATTGATAATCTTCATAGCGACTTAAAAGCTGCAGTAAGAAAGAATATTTGCTTCAAGCAATTTTAGAAGAACAAGTTGAAAACGCAGGGGTACAAGTACACACCCAACTTTTTTCGTTCGGTAACTTATATGGACAAAACTTAATACAATTGCAAGTAGACTAACTGAATGATCCTTGACAATATGTATATAGAGTTTATATCTCTAATTTTTACTCAATCAGTATGTAAATAGACAAAGGGTACGTGAACCTAATTATTAAGCAGAGTACTTGGAAGATCTCCAGGATCAATCTAGTCGTATCCAAATAATTCAATTGGAATTCTTCCATATAATTAATCTTGTTATCTATCTTTCAATATACGAAATCTACAAGAACCTAGTCTGATAATCGATTTCAATTACTTAGATTGAATAAGTATGCACCTGTGTAAATCAAATTATAAGATAAAAAATATAATGTGGAAAAGGAAAAACATAAGACACCAGAATATTTGTTAATGAGGAAACCACAATAGTAGAAAAACCCCGGGACCTCGTCCATATTTGAATAACAAACTGTATTAAGCCGTCACAGACACTAAGCATACTATCAGAATTCATACTAGAATGTAGTTGACCAAATCCACCCTCAAAGAGATTCAGTTACAGTCGCGCTCCTTACGTTTCTTGAACTTTGCAAGGATTACGCAATTTATTTCGTTAGCTGACGCTCTTTACATCTTAAGAGTTACTTCAACCTAAGTGAATACTTTTGATACCAATCTGCCTCAAACAGATAAGCTAATTTGATTTCAGTTTAAATTAAAGATCAATCTTAGGAAATCTGTTTACAATAGATAAAGTTAGCAAACCTCACAAATCCAGAACTTATAACTCCCAAAGAGCAGCCTAGATTATTAACCACCTCTCAAGAACAATCTTCAAAAGATCAATTAAGATCAATTTTCAAATATCTATCTTTTGGAATCACAAAGTATGAGACGAACAAAACTTTGTGAACACTATCTATCTTGCTTGAAAGAGATTACAAAAAATTCAATAATGGAAAAGAAAAATCAAGATACACGAACTATTAAGGTAATGATAGTCAGACCTGGTTTCACGAATCCTTAAAGGAAGTTTTTTATTCGTAGACCTAATTATGTTTCTCAGTGGAAACCTGTAGATGGTGGATTTTCGACAAAGGCTAAAATCATAAACCCATAATTATACGAACTTATGATCCAGAAATCAGACGTGAGTATTGAGACACGGGTCTCTCATCGAACCTCTGACTGAGAATACTGTCTCTCAGAGTACATGAAGATATGTAGTCTCACGGCTAGACAACGACATATCTCATGAATACTGAACACTTCAGTAATTATTTATATATATAATCACGAGATTGACGGCTCCTAGACAGCTTGCTCTGCTAGTATAGAGCGATAACGTCTTAAGGATACAAACAACAGTTTTCCCTGACTATATAAAGGACATGAAGCTCCAGCAAGCACATGTCAGAATAATTAATGCTCCTAGACAGCTTGCTCTGCTAGTATAGACCCATCAATTAATTATTCTTAAAATTCTTGGATTCATCCACTGAATTTCTGAAAATATTCAAATATTTTCGTAATATTTCGTTAATTCAATCTATGGTTCTTCCCAGCAGAATTCCATGGGTTAGTAATAAATATTCAACGCACGGGCATCTGAGATACCTCCGAGTAAGCCCCGACTCAAAAGGTGCAAGTGTACTTGACGATGATGCACTACCAATCACCGCACGAACGAGTATTTCAAAATACGACGAAACGATGAACCCATGCAAAATAGGAAGGAAAATAATAAATAATTAAATATTGACCAAGGTTCTGAGGGATTGGGCTTACCGGCCGGCCGTGCCGTGGCCAATCCCATGCCAGTTTTATATTTTATCATATTTATTTTTATTTTCCTTGATCTTATGAAAATCCTTTCATTTGAACAAATATCCTTCATTTTTAGGAAACTCCTCAGTTTCATGGTGTTTCCTTCGCACCAAGGAAATAATATAAAATTAGGAAAAACATTGTGGGGCCGTGATTATTGGCCAACCGACCATGCCTTGATCCCGTCCGGTCCCACACCTCATGATTCCTCATTATTTTATTATTATTTTCCTAATCTCATGAAAACTCCTTAATCTCATGGTATTTTCATAAATCCATGAAAAATATAATATAAAATTAGGGAAACCCGTGGGACCGGGCCCAAGCCGTCCGACCATGCCCTAGCCGGTCCCACACGTCCCTTTGTTTTATTATTATTATTTTAAGGTCTCCTTGATCCCATGAAATTCCTTGATTTCATGGTATTTCTCTCAAATTATGAAAATTCCTTCAAATCATGGAAAAAATACATAAAAATAGGAAAAACGCACGGGACCGGGCCCCAGCCGGCCGACCATGCCTCACCCGGTCCAACACACCCTTATTTTATTATTTTTAATATTATTTGCTTCGTTGATACCATGGAAACTCTTTCACTTTAAGGAAACTCCTTAATTTCAACAAACTCCTTGATTTCATGATATTTTCATAAAATCCTGAAAAATAATATAAAATTAGGAAAAGGCACCATGGGACCGTGGTCATTGGCCGGCCGACCATGCCTTGGCCTCAGCGGTCCCACGCCTCATCATTCCTTCATTTTATAATTATTTTCCTTCATTTCATGAAGTTTCCTCAGTTTCAGCAAAACCCTGATTTTGTCATATTTTCTCAAATGGTTGCTCAAACGCACGCCAGAAAATATCAAAATTCTCAGGACTGAGACACAAATGTTTTGAAGATGTGAGCATGTTACCTTGACCGACCAAGGTTGTCTCTTTGGCTCACAAGGAGCCGATCCCACGTATTTTCATGATTTGACCTAATTGCACGTATTAGGTCCAAAACTCCTCCAAATAATTTTGGAATTTTCATAGAGTGATCGTCATTCGATCCCACGACCATCCAGGGCTGGTTTCATGACCCCTTGGTCGGTCCCTCACCTCTTCATAATTAATTAGGTTTTATCACCTAAGGCTCAGACGAGCATTATATGAGAAATGATTAAACCAGCATTTGATCATTTTTCATCAACAAGTCACCAACTCTTCAAGAGACCTTGGTATTTGCTCACATGAGCATATGACCGCTTCATGGTCGGTCCATGATCCCATGTAGCCGGTCCCTCCTTCGTCCCATGGTTGATTTTGAAATAAATCATCAATTGGTCATCAATTGATTAAATTAGGGTTTTTGAGTCCAAGGATCATAATTCCAGATTCGAACACTAATAACTTTACGACGATCTCATGATCAGTATTCTTATTAATTATGCTCGGTTCAACTACCAGTATTCTAATTAATGTTTTATTTTGATCACGCTACCAATAATTCATCAGACGAGCAACACTTGCTCAGATAAGCAATATTTGCTCAAATCAAGGAATATTGGTTCAACTATCAATATTCAACAATTCATCGAATGAGCAATAATTTCTCACCTCAACTATCAACGTGAGAATTATACCTCTGTCTCAATAGACACGTTCAATTCATGAGTTTCAGAACATTTTGCAAAATCATGTTCAACTCAGCAAATACATGGACTCATCGTCCCATAAAATCATGAAGTCAACAACTGACTAATTAACTACGAGACGTCAATCGTGTCACATGAGGGATATTAACTAGGGTTTTGGTCTGGCTGTCTACGGAACGTGTGTTTATACACACGATGGAATGTGAGCAAGTCGTGCAATCAGTTGAAGGAGTTAACAAAGTAGTGGATGGAAAATCGACCAAGTCTCTGCACGATGAGAAACTTGTTTCAAACACGATTTCCATTTCCCCACTCTTTGATTCCATCAACTGTCACACTTCATGGGATCATGGTGTCTACAATTCCAGCAATATAAATAAGTCTCTGAAATCATGATTGAAAAATAACAATCTCACGTCTCACAGACAACACGAGATCAACGCCTCATCAATTGAGCAATTACTCTCAACTGAGCAACTTCAATCATTCAGAACTTATCTAATTCAAAATACATAACACACCCACAATCTTTGATTACCATTGATTCCACACATTTCTCAGCTTCCCTCCTAAAGATCAACCCATCCTCTCTTGTGACCGAATTAACTCTGGAATGGCCATTGTCTTGGTTTAGGTCGGAGTACTACAGATTGATATCTCGAATTCAAAGCACTCCCTTCTTGAAGTGCATCTGTGTGAGGTTGAACATTTTGCTTGGTTCAAGGAGTCTTCTCCGTACGGTCGTCTCCTCAATCCCGCGAAAACCAGCAAATCGTTTTGCCCCATCCACAAATTGGCGACCACAGTGGGAAATCATGCTCTTGGTTGCAATCTCACAATTTCACAAGATGGCCGGTCTTAGGTCTGGGTTAGTCACAGGTTCCAACGCAAACGGCACTAACACTGGCAACAACAACGACAACAACAACGACAGCGAGGATATCCTGGAAACGATTCCGGCCTCTAACAGTGACGGTGGTGATGTTACTCCTCCTCACGTCAACGCGGAGGGTCATCCTTTGTTCGGCCGACACCCTGAGGAAGTCAGAGGAAATCCACCACCTACCATTGCTGATCTCATCAAAATGCAAGAGACTCTTGCAAAGAATCAAACCGATATGGCTACAACACAGAAGGAGCTATTTAATCAACTGAAGGCTCTCACTGATACAATGTCAGGGAAGACCCAAGGAAAAGTAAAAGAGAAGGAAAAATCCTCAGACGCTGATCCTGAGGTAATTCCGATTCATACAGTAGATGATGATGAAGTCCGCAAAGCTGCAGACGATCCATCGGCGAAGGAGTCATCAAAATTCATCACTCGGGAGGATTTGGAACGCCTTCTGGAGAACCGTGGAAAAGACAAAACCCCACATGTCCATCGTCACCAGCCTCCGTACCCTGCTGCTATGCAAAGGATTCCTCTTCCAAAAGGTTATACCTCTCCAACCTTCACTTTGTATGACGGAACAAGAAATGCTCGGGAATATGTTTCTCGGTTCCTGTAAGCCTTGGGTGAACATGAACATAACCATGTTGTTCGCCTCAAATAATTTTCAAAATCCTTGAAAGGCAGGGCATACACCTGGTACAACAACATCGCACCAGGAACTATCAACAATTGGGGAGAAATGATTAATGCCTTCTACAGAAAGTACTTCTTTGTGTCAGAGCAAATTACTCTCTCCGATCTTGGAAGAATGTTTCAGAGGAACAATGAACATCCCAATGACTACGTGAAAAGATTCAGAGTCCAGGCCCTGGACTGTCATGATCCAAACGTCACGAAGCAGCAACTGGTAGACTTGTGTATCAACGGCATGATCCCGGTCTACAGAGCTTTATTGGAAAATCTTCGTTTCCAGACCTTCTCAGAGCTTCATGAAGCGGCGAAGATATCGGCAACTACTGCGCCCGCTTTACTGGAAAGAAAAAAACTACAAAGGCTGAAAAACCGCGAGACACTCGAGGTAGCAGACGTCTGATCAAGAAGCAGTAAAACCTCCAGCCTTCCACAAACACTGTTGCAGAAGGAAGAAAACATAAATCCAAACCTCCGCGCAAGCATACTTCAGCTCCTTCAAGAGCACAAAGGAAGGATAAGCAAGATGCACAAGCCTATGACCAATGCACAAGAGTTTCTGATCAAGAAGCACCTGACTTTCCTTTTTCCATTGAAGAGGTGATCGAAATCCTGGATGCCTGGGTCCAAGATGGTGCAATCTAGTTGCCATATGTCAAGAAAGAACCAACCGAAGACGACATGGAAAGTCCTCGTTACTGCTGCTTCCACAAGTTCGTCAATCATCCCACAAGCGATTGCGGAGTTTTGAAGCACATTTTCAAAGAGAAGGTTGATACACAATAGCTTCAACTGGGGACTTAAGCAGTACACAAGAATCCTCTCCCTGTCAGAACCTTTACATTCTATGAACAACCTATCAAAGAGGCAGTTCAATCCTTGGTCGAACATGAATTGTGTTATCTGTCGAAGGCACAAAGGAGAGACATGTTCACAGTACTGAAGCACATCGTGTCAAGAAGTCCATTCCGAAAATCCTTCTTGAGCCTCCAGCCACAGACCGAGATATGTAAGACTGGGGACTGCTTACCACAGTCAATCTCAGAAGAAACGAATTTGGAAGAACGTTGATCGATGCTGACACCTCCATAAACAAAATTCCACTGAAAACCATTGGATCCACATGCATCACTCGACAAGAAGATACTCATGCTCCATCTCAATCAGAGACCTTGAAGGAGCGCTCGGAAATACTCATGGCTACATCATTCTCAAAGTGAACATAAGTTCAACCTGGACAGAAACCAAGTTTCACATAATCAATCAAGAAGATCCAGGATATGACATGTCCTTCAGACGAGCGTGGATCCATGCTGAAAAGATGAGTACTTACAAAGCTCCTTTGCTTACACATCTCTCCAACGAAGAAAGTTCTAATCCAGAAGATTTGACGGACATTCCATCATCAGAGTACTTTGAGTAATTTCGATGAGGTTGAAGCAAGAACCTGCAAAATATGCATAGACATTCATCAAGAGGTTCCGCGCTCAGTCAAGTCTCATTCCATGTTTATGTCATTTATTTCCCCACATGCTATCCTAGCATGGGGACTTAATTATGCTAGCAACTCTACAAGACGTTATAAATGGTAGCTTCACCGCATTAGTATTTTACCAAGTGGTTGAATCTGACGTTTCTCCGAATCAAGCACTGAAATATTCATTAGTGACGTCCAAACATGGCAAAGAACACTTTGGGCGTTTCTCCTGCAAGTCCATGTGTTCCACAAAATCAGAAAGCTCTGATGTCTGCACAAGTGTCGAATCCCACTACTGCAACGAAAGGGATGCTGAATCAACAGAAGATACTCCAGGGCCGAGACGATCAAACCCCTAAGACATTCGATGCTTAAGGAATATACGCTTCAACGCTCAAGCATCTAAAAAATCCATCAAATTGTACTCCCAATCAAAGAGTACAACTTCAGCACAAACATCTCGACGATGACACATTGATTCAACACCAGCACGATCAAAGTGTAACTAAACGATATGTCTTCATTATCCCATGATAAAACTTCTGAAGCATATGCAACATCATTCATACATGGATGGCACTAACTCCTTCAATATACACTGGGCAACCTAAGGTGATTCCGTGAAACTTCATCAACGGGTTTTCGCTACATCACAAGCCCCTGCATGATTGAGGAACTTTCTCTCTTCACCAATCACATCCAGTATGAAAACTCTTGATGCCATCTACCGCAACAATGTCGACTCACTGATAAAGCCAGTTCGTGGTAAAGTTATTCTTTCAGGAGCATTTAGGTTGAACTCCCAGTACACCTTCATCTTACGGACGCTCAACTCATCAACTAGTTCGTGAATGTAAAAGGCTCACTGGATGAAGTAGCAAAGATTATATCCATAATTATGGTTCTAGACTTTTCGGTCTTTGGAGCAACTTCAACCATGGTATAAACATCAACAATAATCTCTAGAGGAACACCATCGACAAGGATCTCTGGAGCGTAATCATGGTCTCAGCACCAACAACGGTCTCAGGAGCAACATCCTCAGGGCTTCATCAACTAATCATTCTCTGAAGTGTTATACATGAAGCGGACTCCTCTAAGAACCAATGATTCATATAAAGATGTGTAGACCTGATAACATGCTCACATGAAAGTCTTCCCAAAGATGGCACGACTTGTGGGCATAATCCAAAGTCTTCTATAAGATGTTCTCATCACCTCTACAAATGAGATACAACACACTTCAGGCCATGGGTTTGCAAAATCGTACCAATTGGTGAAGAATGGGATAATGCTTCCTCAACGAAAAATGTTCGTTTATGTCTCTTCTACAACATACCAAAAGGGAGCATTGATCGGACATACGAGCTGACAGATACGGCCTTTACAGTCAGGTTTATGAAATATGAAAAATCTGTACGGGATTACAAATCACAAATGTGCATGCTTCGTTGGCTGACCTCTACAACTCTGAATTGAGTGATTCTTTTCTCATGTGACAACTCAGTATCTTAGCTTCAAAAGTTGGGGTCAAGAATCAGATTACGACGTCGTATGAGGTTCCTACAGCTTCCTGAGCATACAACATGCAAACATCAATTCTTAGACGGGATTCATAACTTCCACAGTCGATCGGTGTCCACCAGGTCTTTTCGCTAAGTCCTTCATCAAGGTACCTCCAACTTCGACCACCTGGGTCTTTACATCAATTTTTCAACCCGGATCCTCTATCTAGGTCCTGCCAGAAGAAGGGAAAACGAAAGAGAGATATTCAAAAAAATATTGGGGACTGACGGTCTACTGATCATGACGATCAATTTCACAGTCCTGGTGCCGGGATCTCCGGTGCTAATCATTCATCATAAAATTAATGCTACCACCGGGACATGAAACCATGGTCATTACATCATCCCCTCTCGAGAGCAACCTCAGCTATGGTCCCGTGACCAGGGTTTCTGAAGTGATGTTTCTACGACTGACAGAAGCAAGATGGCACTGCAAGCACCATGCTCATGTATCAATCAAGGGGTCCTGATATCAAACGAATCAATGACATTAAAATCCTTCACCAACCGCTCAAGACACAAGCGAATGGTCTAAAGACACAACATGAGTGTTTTACAGCAAGCTCCTCTGAGATGATTTTACACTGTCCTGTACAAACCGACGAGCTGGGAGCAATTGGTGAAGAATATAGGGATGAGTCATATATTA
Source organism: Papaver somniferum (assembly GCF_003573695.1). Classification (NCBI taxonomy): domain Eukaryota; kingdom Viridiplantae; phylum Streptophyta; class Magnoliopsida; order Ranunculales; family Papaveraceae; genus Papaver; species Papaver somniferum. The sequence goes on from NC_039364.1 coordinate 125,222,145, forward strand.
TTCTCTTCGTATGAATGTCCTCTACAACATATCCAAAATTCAAAGAAATTTAAGAAACGAGCAAAGAGACGTGGCCGAAACATTGGACAACATACAATCTGAAAATTTTCTGAAGGTCTCCTGGAAGTTTACTGTTTCATCGATTTCGGATCCTAAACATGCTCGAAACTCAAAAAGCTTCTTTGTTAAAGTTTGGAAATTTCCTGCATGAGTATACATGGGTAGACCGCGAAAATCCAAAATCAGACGAAGATTCTACAACAATTTCAATAAAGACCTAACTTCTGAATTTTTCTGATGACGAATTATGACGAAATTCTTCATTCATCCACATCCGAATCAGGAGCTACACCATCAATGCAAATCCTGACTTCATCGTCAGCCGATAGTCTCATTTTTTGAAGTCGGCGGTGCTTATGCTGATAAGGGATGACTCGCAGATGATCGAGAGACATACAAAGTACCATCTTTCCAGCGTCTCTGAAAGGTTGATTCATCCCAGGATGAACATCTGCAAAAGTCTTCTTGTTTGACTTGATATTTCTGGAGCATTCGCCGGAAGATCCAGAAGGGTGGTTGTAACCAGAATTCACCACTATCTAAGGCGAACTACATGGAGTGATGGATATACCAACAACAAGCACGCGCTGAAACGGTAACAATCCAACTCTTGCCTATTTACAATTTCACTAGCTTTAGTGATTATAACGTCAAAATTTCGAAAATTTGCTTGATCCTTCAAACCTGCAAAGTCGAGCAAAATTCATTATTCAAAATCATGACTTGATTTTCATCAAACCGTGAACAACCCATTTGAATTTTAACATCCACTGGTTTTTCAAAAATTGGACAGACGTCCATTTTACAATTGTGAAAACTCACATACAGGCATTATTTCATCATATATAATTGTCTACTTTCAACAGTTGTTCAAAATCAAAACATGAGTTTAAAAAATATAAATATTTAACGTGAAACTCACGTAAATTTGAAAATATATCTATATATTTTTCTCCCTCGCGCGAGCGTCTGTCTTTGAAGCAAGAGTATATTTTCAAAAATTTGTGAACGCTCACATATCGAAAATAAAATTTTCCGTGAACGCTCACATATCACAGACGCACGTCTTTTCAAAAAAAAAAAAAACTTTTCTCTCGTACGAGCATTCACCTTTGGAACGAGAGTGTATTCCATTTTTGTGAAATCTCGCAAAGATAAAATTTTGGTTTTCGTGATAGCTCATAGACAAAATTTTATATCATTAGACTCAAGTGTATTTTGTTTGTTCCTTAAACTAACGAACAAACGAGCGTCTATTCCTAAAACAAGGATTTCCTTATTGGGCTCGACCCGTGAATCCTAAACGACCAAGGTCCCGTCATCCAAATCAGCGGTTCAACACCAATATATGCTCATTAGACGATGCTTTATCATGCCACTGGGATCTTCATTCAAGTCATTGTTTGCTCGTACTATCAAAATCCGGTAACGTCTTAACTTACGACTAAGTTCAATTACTTATATTGTTTATGACCGGAAAATCACCATTCAACGCTGACTGAGGAACACGACTTTCCTCACTAAGCAGGGGACTTAATGTAGATGGTGGATTTTCTACAAAGGCTAAAATCGTAAACCCATAATTATACGAACTTCTGATTCAGCAATCAGACGCCAGTATTGAGACACGAGTCTCTCATCGAACCTCTGACTGAGAATAGTGTCTCTCAGAGTATATGCAGATATGTAGTCTCACGGCTAGACAATGACATATCTCATGAATACTGAACACTTCAGTAATTATTTCTATATAGAATCACGAGATTGACGGCTCCTAGACAGCTTGCTCTGCTAGTATAGAGCGATAATGTCTTCAGGATACAAACAACAGTTTTCCCTGACTATATATAGGACATGAAGCTCCAACAAGCTCATGTCAGAATAATTAATGCTCCTAGACAGCTTGCTCTGCTAGTATAGAACCATCAGTTAATTATTCTTAAAATTTTTGGATTCATCCACTGAATTTCTGAAAATATTCAAATATTTTCGTAATATTTTTTTACTTAAATCTATGGTTCTTCCTAGCAGAATTCCATGGGTTAGTAATAAATATTCAACGCACGGGCATCTGAGCTACCTCCGAGTAAGCCCCGGCTCAAAAGGTGCAAGTGTACTCAACGATGATGCACTAACAATCACCGCACGAACGAGTATTTCAAAATACGACGAAACGATGAACCTATGCAAAATAGGAAGGAAAATAATAAATAATTAAATATTGACCAAGGTGCTGAGGGATTGAGCTCGCCGGCCGGCCGTGTCGTGGCTAATCCCACACCACTTTTATATTTTATCATATTTTTTGTTATTTTCCTTGATCTTATGAAAATCCTTTCATTTGAACAAATATCCTTCGTTTTTAGGAAACTCCTCAGTTTCATGGTATTTCCTTCGCACCAAGGAAATAATATAAAATTGGGAAAAACATTGTGGGGCCGTGATTATTGGCCAACCGGCCGTGCCTTGATCCTGGCCGGCCCCACACCTCATGATTCCTCATTATTTTATTATTATTTTCCTAATCTCATGAAAACTCCTTAATCTCATGGTATTTTCATAAATCCATGAAAAATATAATATAAAATTTGGAAAACCCGTGGGACCGGACCCAAGCCGGCCGACCATGCCCTAGCCGGTCCCACACGTCCCTTTATTTTATTATTATTATTTTAAGGTCTCCTTGATCCCATGAAATTCCTTGATTTCATGGTATTTCTCTCAAATTATGAAAATTCCTTCAAATCATGGAAAAATACATAAAATTAGGGAAAACGCACGGGACCGGGCCCCAGCCGGCCGACCATGCCTCACCCGGTCCCACACGCCCTTATTTTATTCTTTTTAATATTATTTGCTTCCTTGATCCCATGGAAACTCTTTCACTTTAAGGAAACTCCTTAATTTCAACAAACTCCTTGATTTCATGATATTTTCATAAAATCATGAAAAATAATATAAAATTAGGAAAAGGCACCATGGGACCGTGGTCACTGGCCGGCCGACCATGCCTTGGCATCAGAGGTCCCACGCCTCATCATTCCTTTATTTTATAATTATTTTCCTTCATTTCATGAAGTTTCCTCAGTTTCAGCAAAACCCTGATTTTGTCATATTTTCTCAAATGGTTGCTCAAACGCACGCCAGAAATTATCAAAATTCTCAGGACTGAGACACAAACATTTTTGACTACGTGAGCATGTTACCTTGACCGACCAAGGTTGGCTCTTTGGCTCGCAAGGAGCCGGTCCCACGTATTTTCATGATTTGACCTAATTGCACGTATTAGGTCCAAAACTCCTCCAAATAATTTTGGAATTTTCATAGAGTGATCGTCATTCGATCCCACGACCATCCAGGGCTGGTTTCATGACCCCTTGGTCGGTCCCTCACCTCTTCATAATTAATTAGGTTTTATCACCTAAGGCTCAGACGAGCATTATATGAGAAATGATTGAACCAGCATTTGATCATTCTTTCATCAACAAGTCACCAACTCTTCAAGAGACCTTGGTATTTTCTCACATGAGCATATGGGCTCTTCATGGTCGGTCCATGATCCCATGTAGCCGGTCCCTCCTTCATCCCATGGTTGATTTTGAAATAAATCATTAATTGGTCATCAATTGATCAAATTAGGGTTTCTGAGTCCAAGGATCATAATTCCAGATTCGAACACTAATAACTTTACAACGATCTCATGATCAGTATTCTTATTAATTATGCTCGGTTCAACTACCAGTATTCTAATTAATGTTTTATTTTGATCACGCTACCAATAATTCATCAGACGAGCAACACTTGCTCAGATAAGAAATATTTGCTCAAATTAAGGAATATTGGTTCAACTATCAATATTCAACAATTCATCGATTGAGCAATACTTTCTCACCTCAACTATCAACGTGAGAATTATACCTCTGTCTCAACAGACACGTTCAATTCATGAGTTTCAGAACATTTTGCAAAATCATGTTCAACTCAGCAAATACATGGACTCATCGTCCCATAAAATCATGAAGTCAACAACTGACTAATTAACCACGAAACGTAATCGTGTCACATGGGGGATATTAACTAGGGTTTTGGTCTGGCTGTCTACGGCATGTGTGTTCATACACACGAAGAAATGTGAGCAAGTCGTGCAATCAATTAAAGTAATTAACAAAGTAGTGGATGGAAAATCGACCAAGTCTCCGCACGATGAGCAACTGGTTTCAAACACGATTTCCATTTCCCCATTCTTTGATTCCATCAACTGTCACACTTCATGGGATCATGGTGTCTACAATTCCAGCAATATAACTAAGTCTCTGAAATCATGATTGAAAAATAACGATATCACGTCTCACAGACAACACGAGATCAACACCTCATCAATTAAGCAATTACTCTCAACTGAGCAACTTCAATCATTCAGAACTTATCTTATTCAGAATACATAACACACCCACAATATTTGATTACCATTGATTCCACACATTTCTCAGCTTCCCTCCTACAAATCAACCCATCCACTCTTGTGACCGAATTTACTCGGGAACGTCCATTGTCTTGGTTTAGGCCGGAGTACTACAAATTGATCTCTCGAATTCAAAGCACTCCCTTATTGCAGTTGTAGATGGGGAAAAACGATTTGCTGGTTTTTAAGGAATTGAGGAGACGACTGTACGGAGGAGACTCCTCGAACCGAGCGAAATGTTAAACCTCATACAGATGCACCGCTGCAAAGGGGGTGCTTTAGATTCGAGAGATCAATATGTAGTACTCCGGCCTAAATCAAGACAATGACCGTTCCAGAGTAAATTCGGTCACAAGAGAGGATGTGTTGATCTGTAGGAGTGAAGCTGAGAAATGTGTGGAATCAATGGTAATCAAAGATTGTGGGTGTGTGAATTCTGAATACGATAAGCTCTCAGTGATTGAAATTGCTCAATTGAGAGTAGTTGCTCAATTGATGAGTCGATGATCTCGTGTTGTCAGTTTGACGTGAAATTGATGATACTGATGATGCCGATGATTCAATCATGATTCCGAGACTTATTTATATTGTTGGAATTGTAGACACCATGATTCCATGAAGTGTGACAGTTGATGGAATCAAGGAGTGGGGAAGTGGAGATCGTGTTTGAAACCAGTTGCTCAACGTGTGGAGACTTGGTCGATTTTCCACCCAATACCTCGTGAATTCCTTCAACTGATTGCACGACTTGCTCACATTCCATTGTGTGTTTGAATACACGTGCCGTACACCGCCAGACCAAAACCCTAAGTGATATCCCCCAAGTTACACGATTGACGTCTCGTGGTTTGTTAGTAAATTGATGACTTCATGGTTTGATGGGACGACGAGTCCATGTAGTTGCTGAGTTGAACATGATGTTCTGAAACTCATGAGTTTAACATGTCATGAGACAGAGGTATAGTTCTTACGATGAAGTGAGCAAGTATTGCTCATTCGATGGATCGTTGAATATTTATTTTTGAACCAATATCCCTTGGTTTGAGCAAATATTTATCATCTGATCAAGTGTTGCTCATATGATGAATTGTTGAATATTTGATCGTCTGAGCATGTGTTGCTCATCTGATGGATTATTGGCAGCGTACCAAAAATATTAATTAGAATACTGGTCGTTGAACCGAGCATAATTAATAAAATTAATGACCATGAGGTCGTCGTAAAATTATTAAGGTTGGAATCTGGAATGATGATCCTTGGATTCAGAAACCCTAATTTGATCAATTGATGATGAATTCATGGTTCGTCAGAATTTCAACCATGGAACGAAGGAGGGAGCGACTACATGGGATCGTGGATCAACCATGTAATGTCCATATGCTCACGTGAGCAAATACGAAGAACTCCTGAAGAGTTAACGATTTGTTGGTGGAAGAATGATTAAATGCTGGCTTAATCATTTATTCAAAATGCTCGTCTGAGCCTTAGGCGAGAAAACCTAATTAATTATGACGAGGCGAGGGACCGACCATGGAGTCATTAAACCGTCCCTGGGTTTTCACGTGACCGCTTGAAGATCACTTCATGAAAATCCAAAGCGTTTGGAAGAGTTTTGGACCTAATACGAGCAATTGTGCAAATTAGGTCAAAACTGTGAAAATTGATGGGACCGGCTTCCGTGAGCCAAAGAGCCAATCTTGGTCGGTCAAGATAGCGTGCTCGTGTCCCCAAGGCGTCCGCGTCTCAGTCCTGAGAATTTTGATATTTTCTGGCGTGCAATTGAGCATCCATTCGAGAAAATATGCCAAAATTAGGGTTTCGACGAAACTGAGGAAAACACCATGAGATGATGAAAAATAATTATAAAATAAGGAATGAGGAGGCGTGGGACCGCCGTGGTCAAGGCATGGTCGGCCGGTCGTGACCACGGTCCCGTGGTGCCTTTTCCTTAATTTTATAATATTTTGATGATTTTATGAAAAATTCATGAATTTTGAGAAATTTGATGAATTTAGGGAGTTTCCATGAATTGAAGGAGTTTTCATGAGTTCATGGAAGCAAAAATATTAAAATAATAAAACAAGGGCGTGTGGGACCGTGGAGGCATGGCCGGCGGCTATGGCCGGTCCCACGAGTTTTCTAATTTTTTAATATTTTTAGGTATTTTGATGATTTGAGGGAATTTTTCCTAATTTGAGAGAAATACCATAAAATCAAGGAATTTGATGAATTCAAGGAAAAATAGGATAATAATAATAAAATAATAAGCAAAGGGCGTGTGGGACCGGCTAGGGCATGGCCGGCCGGCTAGTGGCCCGGTCCCACAAGTTTTCATAATTTATTTTATTTATTATATATGATGATTTGTGCAAAATACCATGAAATCAAGGAGTTTTTTCATGAAATTAGAGAAATAATAATAAAATAATAAATAATAAGGAACCGTGGGGTGTGGGGCCGGTTGGGACCAAGGCATGGCCGGTTGGCCAATGGTCACGCCCCACACTCCTTTCCTTAATTTTATATTATTTTTATGGATTTATGGAAGTACCATGAAACCGAGGAGTTTCCTCGAGACGAAGGAGATTTGATAAAATGAGAGAATTTTCATCAAATCATGGAAAATAATAAAAATGCATTAAAAATATAAAACTGGCGTGGGATTGACCACGACACGGTCGGTCGGTCGTGTGTCCGTGCTCCCAGCACCCTGGTCAATATTATTTATTATTTTCTTCTCATTTTGCATAGGTTCATCGTTTCGTTGTATTTTGAAATACTCGTTCGTGCGGTGACTGTTAGTGTATCGTCGTTGAATACACCTTCACCATTTGAATCGGGGCTTACTTAGAGGTAGCTCAGACGCCCGGTTGTTGATTATTTATTACTAATTGTGGAATTCAGTGGAGAATAATTCACAAAACTGAGTAATAAGATGTTTATTATTAATTCATAGGATCAGCTGAGGATTCGACTACGAATTCAGAATAATAAAGTGAGCATTACCATTCCATGGGATCGTAGATTCGACCATAGAATCGGAGTAATTAAGATTTATCTATTACCATTTATGAGACCAGTTGTGGATTCGATCATGAAATCGGAGTAATGAGATAATATAGTTATTGCTATTCTATGAGATCAAGCTGTGGATTCGATCATAGAATCAGAAAATTGTTTATTGCCATTCCATGGGACCAGTCGTGGATTCGACCATGGAATAGGAGCAATTGTTATTGCCATTCCATGGGACCAGTCGTGGATTCGACCATGGAATAGGAGCAATAATAGATTATTCTGGGAATTCAGTAGTGAATGTCACGGCAGAATTAATCTTAATTAGGAATAATTAACTTTGTGGCTCTATACTAGCAGAGCAAGCTGTCTAGGAGCATTAATTATCCCGATATGAGCTTGTCGGTAAGTCATATCCTTTATATAGTCAGGGTAAACTCGTTGTTTGTTCCTGAAGACGTTATCGCTCTATACTAGCAGAGCAAGCTGTCTAGGAGCCGTCCATCTCGTGATACTATATAGAAATAATCACTGAAAGTGTTCAGTATTCATGAGATATGCCGTTGTCCAGTCGTGAGACTACATATCTACATGTACTCTGAGAGAAAGTACTCTCCGTTGAGAATTCGATGAGAGACCCGTGTCTCGATACTCACGTCTGATTGCTGGATCAGAGCTTCGTATAATTATGAGTTTACGATTTTAGCCTTTGTCGAAAATCCACCATCTACATTAAGTCCCCTGCTTACTGAGGAAAGCTGTGTTCCTCAGTCAGCATTAAATGGTGATTTTCCGGCCATAAAATAATACCAGTAATTGAACTTAGTCGTAAGTTGAGACGTTACCGGATTTAGAGAGCATGAGCAAACCACGACTTGATGAAGGCTTCAATGTCATGATTGGAGCGTCGTTTGATGAGCATAAATTGGTGTTGAACCGCTGGTTTGGACGACGAGTCCGTGGTCGGTTAGGATTCGCGGGTCGGGCCCAATAAGGAAATCCTTGAAAATTAGGTTTTGGAAATAAAATGATATAAAAGGGATTAATCCTTTTTTTTTTTCACGCCAGCAACTCTCACCTCTCCATCACCTTCACATCAAGCAGGAGAAGTTTCCGCCGATCAGCGCCGCCGCCGCCGGCCAATTCCGGCCGACCAGGTGCGTTTTTTTTTTTTTTTTTTGCTGATGTTATGACCTTCATGAGTTGTTCATGTTTGATCATGATGAAGTTATATACATGTGTGTATTAGTGTGAGTTTTATGAAAAACCCTCGTTTTTGAAAACGTATGTTCGTTCGATCGTTAGTTTTGAAAACTAACTATAATCCCTGATTTAGAGAGATTTTTTTTTTTATATGAACCTAGGTCCAGTGATAAAACTTAGTTATGAGCTTTCATGTGTACCAAGGTTTATCATAAAAGAAGTGAATTTTCATGAAATCGAATAATCCTTCGTTTTAAAGACAAATAACGATGACACGAAGGAAAATATGTATGATGAACTTGTGTCCAGTGATAAAATTTTGCTTATGAGCTTTCATGTAAATACAAAACTTTATCATATGTATGAGATGTGAGCTTTCACAATTTTTGAAATAAACCTTCGTTTTAAAGACAAATAACGACGATACGAAGGAAAAATATTTTTTTTATATATATGCAGCCGTGACATATATTGTGAAAATATGATGTATATTTTATTTGCATGATTAGATAAAATCCTTGAGAATTTATGTATGCAAGTTGCATTAATTGCTGTTTTTTCGAAAAATCAAACGTGGGTTTTGAGGAACCTTCGAAGATAGACAATATATTTATGATAAATATTTATTGTGTAAACTTCATAGGTCAGTTGTGTGAATGTTCACATTATGAAAATTGTGTCCGTGATTTCATGAAAAATCAGTTTCGGAAATTAATAAAGTTTCGTTCGTTTTTGCAGTTTTCGAAGAGACGAACGATTTTGAGGTGTTAACTCTAGTTACTATCACTATTGTTAGTGGAAGTAAAAAGGTAAGAGTTAAGAGTTACCATTTTTTGCTGATGTTGGTTTGTTTACATAGTAGTAATCTTTGATCTTCCGGTTCCAGAAAATGTCGACCAACAATAACACAATTACGATTACTGGTATTCCTCTTCTTCCTCTGGCTCTTCTGATGAGGATTCCGACGCTCCTGTAGCGAAATCAAAGGCTAGGGTTACCCAGGAAGGGGCGAAGCCTAATGTTCCCTTGGGTGAGCGAAGAGTCTCTTTTGCTGAACTCGAAAAGAAAAGAGCTGAAGACAAAAAGGAGGATGCCCGTCAACGTGAAAAAGATCGCACCCGGCGTAAGAGACAGAGGGTTGAGGAGAAGCGTCAATTCTTGGATGGGGTGCCTTCTGATTCTGATGCTGATGCTTCTGAAGGAGAGATCACATGGGAACCATCCGAGCGTTACATTAAGCCTGATCGATATGAAAGAGAGCATCAGAGGATGATGAAGAAAATTGAAGCTGAAGCTGCACAGAAGATAACTCGGATTCAGATGATGATGTTATCTTCCGTCCACCGGACTTCACCAATGATCCTGTCAGTGACTGAAGAAGATGATTCCGAGAAGGACAGTGACGATGAAGCTGACAATTCGGATGAGTCCGACGAGTAGTTTTACTTCCATCTTCTTTAGACGTTAGAGCATTCCCTTTTTAGTCTTCATAGTGGATATCTTTCTTTTGACTTTTAAACGACTTTACTTCAATTAGACTTTTCTTCTGAATGATGAACATTTTGTTAACGTCGATTTCTTCTAATCCATGACATGGACCAATGTCCATATATCCAAATTCATCATGACTTGTCGATTTTCATGAGAAGTAACATAACACACGGCTGAGAATTCATGACGTGTACAAGGCCGCGTGGCCTATCCTTTGACCCGTGATGTTCAGTCCCCAGTGTTATTTTCCTCCGCGTCTTCGGTATCGATCTTTGAAGCCTAGGGTTTCAGTGAAACTCGTAACTGAGTTGACTATATGACTATCGCCTGATATATATATCTTCAAGACTCCAAATCTATGATCCACGCAAATATTTCTTCCATTCCTGAGTCAGTTTCATCGTGCAGAGAAGTTTTGATCCTACCCTCTTGCCGTCATGTCGAGCAATAGCATTTCTTCTCAAGATGATCTTCAGTCGAAGCGTGAAATAGCAACGTCTATCTCAGTAAGTTGTACACTTCTTCTTTCCTTTCTTGTCTTGTTCAATCGAGATTGTTGATCACAAGAGAATGATTTGTCGTAGGACTGTAAGAAGAATGCTACTCCTCATAATGCAAGGCCTAAGCGGACTGTTAGAGCTGCCCGGTATGGATCGGCTCGTGCTGAAGCTGGATCGTCTGTAAGTAAACCTATGACTCTTGAGATTGTACTGAGTCCCGGGATTAACACTCCTTCGTTTCATCGTAGGCGGATGTCCGTGTCGTCGTCGATGCTAGACGAAGAAAGAGTGGAAAGTCCGTGACCGTGGTTGAGGTTGAGGAAAGCAGTAACCAGGCATGTGAAGATTCTGCAGGATCCGTGGAGACTGGAGACAGTGTCCATGCTCGTGAATACCCAACCGCTGGACTTTTATTCGAAGCCCCATTGATTAATACCTTCCCAGACAATGAAATGGTCGGCGGGTTCGTGATTCCCAAATGTTATGCGTCTCTGTACACCAAGATCTGGAATAAGTATGGTCACATTGCTACCACAGGAGTGTGGAAAGGTTTTCTTCCAACCCTTTTAACCACGGCAGCGGGGCTATTGCCGATCATCGAGGAAATGAATCAGATGCACTTGCGAGACGTCAAAAACCATGAAGTGCACCAATGGGATGAAATGATCTCGAATTGTGAGATATTGCGATTCAATGTAAGCTGGCTCCGTCGTCGTCTTGAGATAATCAAGGTTCATAAGGCGGCAGAGGCTGCTGATGAAATTTCCATGAATGCAACTTTACTGGATGAGGAGAGAATACTAGCTCTGGAGTCAGCAAGGGTTGAGAAAGCGGTCGAAGACTTGAAGGCAAAGACCAAGATTTTTCAGAAGAAGCTTGACGAGGCTTCTTACAGGGATTACCCGTTGCTGGATGGTTTGCTCTGAGTGAGCATTTGTGGTTGTTGTTTTTTGAGTAAATCTGAGTTTCTAGTTAGGTGAAACAGTTGATCATGGTATGAACGAATTTTGCTCATTTATGAAATGTTTAATAAACAAAGGAGCATTCGCATGCTCTTTGGAGGAATGAAATTACATTTTTGAAAATGCTTGATTTGATGAAGAGGTAGTTTGTTTCATGGATCAGGCATAATAAGCTTTGAGCCATTTGCTATTGATGATGTTTCCTTCCTTTCCTCCATTGATTACTAAAATTTTGTAGTATCCGCTAGACACTGCTTTGATAACAACATATGGCCCTTCCCATTTAGGAGAGAACTTAGGAGCATACATGTCTTGTTGAATGTGCTTTGCCGTCTTTAATACCAAATCTCCTACTTGAAATGTTCGAGATCTTACCATTTTGTTGTAGGCTCTGGAGATCCTCTGTTTGTAAGCTTCCACATATTTTTCCACCTTGGTTCTCCTTGATTCCAGCATATCTAGCTCAGCGATTCTTGATCTGGAGATTTCGGCCTCATCCCATTGTACACCACTAGATGTTGCAATTATGGCTGAGGGAACTTTGATTTCTGCTGGAAGTATGTCGTCGGCTCCATAGACAAGGGAATATGGCGAAGTACCGATCGAGATCATTGGTGCAGTTCTGTAAGCCCATAGAACCATGGGTAATTGCTCATGCCATGATCGAGGATTGTCATGAATCGTCCGACTGATAATCCTGACCAAAGTCTTGTTGGTACTTTCTGCTTGACCATTTCCTTGTGGATAGTAAGGCGTGAAGAAGATTTGTTTGATCCCATATTTATTGAGCAGCTTCTCAACATCTTGATTGGAAAAAGGAGTTCCGTTATCTGTGATGATATGCTTAGGAACTCCGAATCTGCATATTATGTGCTCTTTGATGAAGGCGGCAATCGTAACTCCAGTGGTGCTTCGAAGAGGAATAGCTTCGACCCACTTGGTGTAGTACTATGTCGCAGTGATGATGTATTCATGTTGTTTTGAAGATGCTGGATTGATCTTCCCAATGATATCTAGTCCCCAGCTGTAGAAAGGCCACAGACTATTCACATAATTCAACGGGAGACAAGGAGTGTGGATGAGATTACCATGGGTTTGGCATTGGTGACACCTATGAACGTGTACGGCTGCATCATCTTCCATGGTTGGCCAATAATATTTCTCATGAATTTAAAGAAATAGTTTCCTCTTTCCTTGATGTTCTCCATCATGTACTTCCTTCAGGATTGTAGGGATTTCATGTTCGGCTAAGCACCTCAGTAAATTGCCACCAAAGCTTTTGCGGTATAAGATCCAATCGGGATAGACGAATCTCTTAGCTTTCTGAATGAGTTTGACTGCTTGATTCTTTTCCAGTGGTAGTTCGTTGTCCCGGAGGTATTTGATGTAAGGCTCCCTTCAGTCCCCAGTGTGGTGGACCGTCAAAACCTCCAAGTGATGAGGAGGTGTTTGGAAATCAGGACAAGATCCTTGTAAATCTCTTGATTGAGTCTCCATGGATGGACAGTAGTACCCCATTCTTTGAAGCTTTCTGTAAAGTGTTACCACTAACGTTTGCCCGCAGACTTCATCATGTATGCGCTTGAGTTGTTCTTCCGCTTCGTCGCTCCCAAGACATCGTGATAGAGATCCATCAGGGTTTTGATAGTATAGCCCTCCATGAAGCAAGAAGTAGTTCTTCAATTCCTTGAGGCTGACTTGGCCTTCTGAAATAGAGCTGCTCAATTCATGAATGATGGGTGCTCGCCAATCGTTCGCTGGAATGTCTTCGATCTGAGTGAGCCAAGTTGAAGATACTGTACTCCTCTGTACAGTGATCGTTTTCTATGCTCCTTCGAATTGCAGCTTGGAGGCGAGAGTTGCTAGGCAATCAACATGCCTATTGTTAGTCCGTCCAGTATGGACGATCGTTGCGTCAGCAAAATAGGTCAACAGTCGCTGAGCTTCGGTTATGAATTGAGCAAGTGTGATTTCTTTGAGAGAATATGTTCCATTCATCTGGTTGACCAACAATTTTGAATCTCCCCTTATCTCGAGGTGTGTTGCTCCTGCTTTCTTGGCCAAGGATAATCCCAATAGGAAGGCTTCATATTCCGCTGAGTTGTTGGTGCAGTGGAAATCCAACTTGAAAGTGTGAGAAAACTTCACCAGATGGAGACACCAGCACTATGCCCGCTCCTCCGGTGTCACTACTAGGGGTGGAAGATCCATCAAAATATAGAAGCCATGTTTCTTCCTTGATGACCAAGATATATGGGAATTCGTCGGGCACTTCTTCATGTAGGGTTGTTGATCTTCTCCTGGAAAAGCAGCGAGCAAGTCTGCGACCGCTTGACCTTTGATGTCTTTAGGTGGAGTGCAAGCTATGTCAAATTCTAACATCTGGAGTAACCACTTTGCCGGTCTCCCTATCAAGGATGGCTTTGATAGCAAGAACTTTATAGGATCAGCTTTGGAGATGAGTACGACCCTGTTAGATAGCAAGTAATGTCTGAACTTCTGGATTGCATGTACCAAGGCCAGGCATGCCCTTTCGGCCTTTGTATATCGGAGTTGAGCATCTCTCATTGTGCGGCTGAAGTAGTAAATCGGTCGTTCGACGCCTTCGTCGTCTTCCTGAGCAAGGAGTGCGCCGATGGCGACATCACTGGAGGCTGTGTAGAGAATCAGAGGTCGTCCCTGCACTGGAGACCTCATGACAGCCGGTGAAAATAATATATGTTGTATTTTATGGAAAGCTTCTTGTTGAACAGCTGTCCAGGTGAAACTTGCTCCTTTCTTCAGCAGAGGTTTGAACGAAGCAATGAGTTGAGCTAATCCAGGAATGAAGCGTCGAATATAATTTACCTTTCCCATAAAGCTCTGTAGTTCCTTCACAGTACGTGGAGGAGGCATGGTGGTAATAGCTTTTGCCTTGTCCGGGTCGACTTTGATCCCTTCAGCCGTGACCAGGAATCCTAAGAATTTTCCGGAAGAAACTCCGAATGTGCACTTCAAAGGATTCATTTTTAATTTGTATTCCCTTCACCTTTCAAACACCTGCCTTAGAACTTCGAGATGAGATGCTCGAGTCTTCGATTTTACCACCACATCATCAACATAGTCTTCTACTTGCTTGTGCATCATGTCATGGAATATGGCAGTCATGGCTCGTTGATAGGTGGCACCAGCATTCTTTAATCCAAAGGGCATCACAGTGTAGTGAAAATTCCCAATGGGAGTACGGAACGCAGTCTTGTTAAAATCATGTTCATACATCTTGATCTGGTTGTACCCACTATAGCCGTCCATGAATGAGAACATACCGTGACTACTGGTTGCATCGACGAGCATGTCAATGTTGGGTAGAGTAAAATCATCCTTTGGACAACATTTATTCAAGTTCCTGAAGTCGACACAACATCTGATTTGACTATTTTTCTTCTTAACAGGTACCACATTTGCTAGCCACGTTGGATGAAGAATAGGCTTGATGAACCCTGCTGCCAAAAGTTTCTGGATTTCGACCTTGAGTTGCTCCTCGACTTCGTGTCTAAATTGTCTGGGTGGTTGTTTGACAACTTTGGAACCAGGGACGATGTGCAGGTGATGGGTGACGATTTTGTCATCCAGACCCGACATTTCTTCGTACGTCCAGGCGAAGACATCTTGATATTCTTTCAATAATTTTACCAGCTCGGTCCGTTCCTCTGGTGATAGCGCTGAACTGATCAGGATTGACCTTGGATCGTCTTCAGTCCCATGTTGATTGTTTCAAGATCGTCAATGGTAGAGTCAGTGTCGTCCTGTAGCTGTCGTGGGGAATCTTGGACTTCTTCTTCAAGTGATAGATCACTCTGACACGATTCTTCATGGTGGGGAGACTTTTCATCGTTCTCCCCGATTAATTGCTAATCTTTCCGTCGGCGATAAATGACTCTCCCTTCTACGTATTGATCGGTCGTGAAGTTGTCCCTGGAGTTGAGACTTGATCATTATGGCGTTTAGTCGGTGTAGTAGGTGACTTGATCATTTTAGCAGCTGAGGATGACGGATCGTTATCAGCCTTCACGATAGTCTTCCATCTTGGAAGTGGAGTACTGCGAATCCTGCTTGGAGGTTCCGGGACGCCTTTTTGAGATTCAAGGAACTCAGTATCATAGACGGGAGCATAAGGAGATGATAAAGCCGGAATGCGAACGATCTTGTTGTCGAGCAGGGCCTTCATGCATTGATGGTATGTTGAAGGAACCACCTTGTTATCATGGAGACATGGGCGTCCCAGTATTATATGGTAGTCAGGTTCTTGCTCGATCACATGAAACTTTGCTTTCGATCGAATCGGCCCCACCCTCAAATCTATGTATGCATATCCATATGTATGGCTTTGACTTCCTTCAAATCCTATCATTAGGATGGGATAGCGAACGATTTTACCTTGTGGGAATCTGGCCATCCTGAGAGTCTTCGTAGTGACAATGTTGGTGGAAGCACCGGGGTCAACAAGAGCTCTTCTAAATTCGGTGCCTTTGATGAAACCAATGACATACAATGCTCGGTTGTGTCCTTCATCTGTCATGCGATCTTCTTCTCCAAAATAGATGTTGTCGATCGAATGCCCATGCACTAGGGATACTTCTTCAGCTGATGGTGTTGGTGGCGTTATTTGCACGCTGGATGATATCTGGTTGAGTGCTGAAAATGTGTATGTGCGCTGATCCCTGGAGAATTGCAGGAGTTCACATAGATTTTCAATCAAATGTGTGACCTCTTGTTCCACCGGCTTCTCGTATGTGGTGAAGATGTTGATTTGAGGGTCATATGATGCTTCAGTCCCCGGTGTTGAGGCTTTTGGAGCGGAGATACCGCCTAACTCGGACGTTAATCTGATGAGAAAGTCGAGGATGTGGTTTATCGTCTCCTTCATCAGGTCCATGTTCCTGGTATGGACCTCTAGGATTTGAGCCAACTCTGCCAAAGTCGGGATCCCTCTGCCTTCCATGCCGCCAGGTGTAACATGAGGAATGTTGCCGTTTGAAATATTTTGATCTGAATTAGTTCTAAGACCAACCATCTTGCGAGATTGTTAGATTGCAACCGAGAGAATGACCTTCCACTGTGGTCACCAATCTATAGATGGGGAAAAACGATTTTCTGGTTTTTAAGGAATTGAGGAGACGACCGTACAGAGAAGACTCCTCGAACCGAGCAAAATGTTAAACCTCACACAGATGCACCGCTGCAAAGGGGGTGCTTTAGATTCGAGAGATCAATTTGTAGTACTCTGTCCTAAATCAAGACAATGACCGTTCCAGAGTAAATTCGGTCACAAGAGAGGATGATTTGATCTGTAGGAGGGAAGCTGAGAAATGTGTGGAATCAATGGTAATCAAAGATTGTGGGTGTGTGAATTCTGAATACGATAAGCTCTGAGTGATTGAAATTGCTCAATTGAGAGTAGTTGCTTAATTGATGAGTTGACGATCTCGTGTTGTCAGTTTGACGTGAGATTGATGATACTGATGATTCCGATGATTCAATCATGATTCAGAGACTTATTTATATTGTTGGAATTGTATACACCATGATTCCATGAAGTGTGACAGTTGATGGAATCAAGGAGTGGGGAAGTGGAGATTGTGTTTGAAACCAGATGCTCAACGTGTGGAGACTTGGTCGATTTTCCACCCACTACCTCATGAATTCTTTCAATTGATTGCACGACTTGCTCACATTCCATCGTGTGTGTGAACACACGTGTCGTAGACCGCCAGACCAAAACCCTAAGTGATATCCCCCAAGTTACAAGATTGACGTCTCGTGGTTTGTTAGTCAATTGATGACTTCGTGGTTTGATGGGACGACGAGTCCATGTAGTTGCTGAGTTGAACATGATGTTCTGAAACTCATGAGTTGAACATGTCATGAGACAGAGGTATAGTTCTTACGATGAAGTGAGCAAGTATTGCTCATTCGATGGATCGTTGAATATTTATTTTTGAACCAATATCCCTTGGTTTGAGCAAATATTTATCATCTGAGCAAGTGTTGCTCATGTGATGAATTGTTGAATATTTGATCGTCTGAGCATGTGTTGCTCATCTGATGGATTATTGGCAGCGTACCAAAAATATTAATTAGAATACTGGTCGTTGAACCGAGCATAATTAATAAAATTAATGACCATGAGGTCGTCGTAAAATTATTAAGGTTGGAATCTGGAATGATGATCCTTGGATTCAGAAACCCTAATTTGATCAATTGATGATCAATTCATGGTTCGTCAGAATTTCAACCATGGGACGAAGGAGGGAGCGACTACATGGGATCGTGGATCAACCATGTAGTGTCCATATGCTCATGTGAGCAAATATGAAGAACTCCTGAAGAGTTGACGATTTGTTGGTGGAAGAATGATTAAATGCTGGCTTAATCATTTATTCAAAATGCTCGTCTGAGCCTTAGGCGAGAAAACCTAATTAATTATGACGAGGCGAGGGACCGACCATGGAGTCATGAAACCGTCCCTGGGTTGTCACGTGACCGCCTGACGATCACTTCATGAAAATCCAAAGCGTTTGGAAGAGTTTTGGACCTAATACGAGCAATTATGCAAATTAGGTCAAAACTGTGAAAATTGATGGGACCGGCTCCCGTGAGCCAAAGAGCCAATCTTTATTGGTCAAGATAGTGTGCTCGTGTCCCCAAGGCGTCTGCGTCTCAATCTTGAGAATTTTGATATTTTCTGGCGTGCAATTGAGCATCCATCCGAGAAAATATGCCAAAATTAGGGTTTCGACGAAACAGAGGAAAACACCATGAGATGATGAAAAATAATTATAAAATAAGGAATGAGGAATGAGGAGGCGTGGGACCGCCGTGTTCAAGGCATGGTCGGCCGGTCGTGACCACGGTCCCGTGGTGCCTTTTCCTTAATTTTATAATATTTTGATGATTTTATGAAAAATTCATGAATTTTTAGAAATTTGATGAATTTAGGGAGTTTCCATGAATTGAAGGAGTTTTCATGAGTTCAGGGAAGCAAAAAATATTAAAATAACAAAACAAGGGCGTGTGGGACCATGGAGGCGCGGCCGGCCGGCTAGGGCCTGGTCCCACGAGTTTCCCTAATTTTTTAATATTTTTAGGTATTTTGATGATTTGAGGGAATTTTTCCTAATTTGAGAGAAATACCATAAAATCAAGGAATTTGATGAATTCAAGGAAAAATAGGATAAATAATAATAAAATAATAAAACAAAGGGCGTGCGGGACCGGCTAAGGCATGGCCGCCGGCTAGTGGCTCGGTCCCACTAGTTTTTTTCATAATTTTATTTTATTTATTATTATATGATGATTTGTGCAAAATACCATGAAATCAAGGAGTTTTTTCATGAAATTAGAGAAATAATAATAAAATAATAAGGAACCGTGGGGTGTGGGGCCGGTCCCACCAAGGCATGGCCGGTTGGCCAATGGTCACGCCTCACACTCCTTTCCTTAATTTTATATTATTTGTTATGGATTTATGGAAGTACCATGAAACTGAGGAGTTTCCTCGAGACGAAGGAAATTTGATAAAATGAGAGAATTTTCATCAAATCATGGAAAATAATAAAAATGCATTAAAAATATAAAACTGGCGTGGGATTGACCACGAAACGGTCGGTCGTCGTGTGTCCGTGCTCCCAGCACCCTGGTCAATATTATTTATTATTTTCTTCTCTATTTTGCATAGGTTCATCGTTTCGTTGTATTTTTGAAATACTCGTTCGTGCGGTGACTGTTAGTGTATCGTCGTTGAATACACCTTCACCATTTGAATAGGGGCTTACTTAGAGGTAGCTCAGACGCCCGGTTGTTGATTATTTATTACTAATTGTGGAATTCAGTGGAGAATAGTTCACAAAACTGAGTAATAAGATGTTTATTATTAATTCATAGGATCAGCTGAGGATTCGACTACGAATTCAGAATAATAAAGTGAGCATTACCATTCCATGGGATCGTAGATTCGACCATAGAATCGGAGTAATTAAGATTTATCTATTACCATTTATGAGACCAGTTGTGGATTCGATCATGAAATCGGGGTAATGAGATAATATAGTTATCGCTATTCTATGAGATCAAGTCGTGGATTCGATCATAGAATCAGAAAAATTGTTTATTGCCATTTCATGGGATCATGTCGTAGATTCGACCATGAAATAGGGGAGATTTTCATTGCCATTCCATGGGATCAGGCGTGGATTCGACCATGGAATAGGAGCAATAATAGAGTATTCTGGAAATTCAGTAGTGAATGTCACGGCAGAATTAATCTTAATTAGGAATAATTAACTTTGTGGCTCTATACTAGCAGAGTGAGCTGTCTAGGAGCATTAATTATCCCGATATGAGCTTGTCGGTAAGTCGTGTCCTTTATATAGTCAGGGTAAACTCGTTGTTTGTTCCTGAAGACGTTATCGCTCTATACTAGCAGAGCAAGCTGTCTAGGAGTCGTTCATCTCGTGATACTATATAGAAATAATCACTGAAAGTATTCATGAGATATGTCGTTGACCAGTCGTGAGACTACATATCTACATGTACTCTGAGAGAAAGTACTCTCCGTTGAGAATTCGATGAGAGACCCGTGTCTCAATATTCACGTCTGATTGCTGGATCAGAGCTTCGTATAATTATGAGTTTACGATTTTAGCCCTTGTCGAAAATCCACCATCTACAGCAGTGCATCTGTGTGAGGTTGAACATTTCGCTTGGTTCAAGGAGTCTCCTCCGTACGGTCGTCTCCTCAATCCCGTGAAAACCAGCAAATCGTTTTTCCCCATCCACAGATTGGCGAACACAGTGGGAGATCATTCTCTCGGTTGCAATCTCACAATTTCACAAGATGGCCGGTCTTAGGTCTGGGTTAGTCACAGGTTCCAATGCAAACGACGCTAGCACTAACAACAACAACAACGACAACGAGGATATCCCGGAAATGATTCCGGCCTCTAACACTGACGGTGGTGATGTTACTCCTCCTCACGTCAACGCGGAGGGTCATCCTTTGTTCGGCCGACACCCTGAGGAAGTCAGAGGAAATCCACCACCTACCATTGCTGATCTTATCAAAATGCAAGAGACTCTTGCAAAGAATCAAACCGATATGTCTACAGCACAGAAGAAGATATTTAATCAACTGAAGGATCTCACTGATACAATGTCAGGGAAGACCCAAGGAAAAGGAAAAGAGAAGTAAAAATCCTCAGACGCTGATCCTGAGGTAATTCCGATTCATACAGTAGATGATGATGAAGTCCGCAAAGCTGCAGACGATCCATCGGCGAAGGAGTCATCAAACTTCATCACTCGGGAGGATTTGGAACGCCTTCTGGAGAACCGTGGAAAAGAAAAAACCCCACATGTCCATCGTCACCAGCCTCCGTACCCTGCTGCTACGCAAAGGATTCCTCTTCCAAAAGGTTATACCTCTCCAACCTTCACTTTGTATGACGGAACAGGCAATGCTCGGGAACATGTTTCTCGGTTCCTGGAAGCCTTGGGTGAACATGAACATAACCATGTTATTTACCTCAAAAATTTTTCAAAATCCTTGAAAGGAAGGGCATACACCTGGTACAACAACATCGCACCAGGAACTATCAACAATTGGGGAGAAATGATTAATGCCTTCTACAGAAAGTACTTCTTTGTGTCAGAGCAAATTAATCTCTCCGATTTTGGAAGAATGTTTCAGAGGAACAATGAACATCCCAATGACTACGTGAAAAAATTCAGAGTCCAGGCCCTGGACTGTCATGATCCAAACGTCACGGAGCAGCAACTGGTAGACTTGTGTATCAACGGCATGATCCCGGTCTACAGAGCTTTATTGGAAAATCTTCGTTTCCAGACCTTCTCAGAGCTTCATGAAGCGGCAAAGAGATCGGAAACTACTGCGCCCGCTTTATTGGAAATAACAAAAACTACAAAGGCTGAAGAACCACGAGACACTCGAGGTAGAAGACGTATGATCAAGAAGCAGTAAAACCTCCAGCCTTCCACAAACACTGTTGCAGAAGGAAGAAAACGGAAATCCAAACCTCCGCGCAAGCATACTTCAGCTTCTTCAAGAGCACAAAGGAAGGATAAGCAAGATGCACAAGCCTCTGACCAACGCACAAGAGTTCCTAATCAAGAAGCACCTGACTTTCCTTTTTCCATTGAAGAGGTGATCGAAATCCTGGATTCCTGGGTCCAACATGGTGCAATCTAGTTGCCATATGTCAAGAAAGAACCAACTGAAGAAGACATGGAAAGTCCTCGTTACTGCTGCTTCCACAAGTTCGTTAATCATCCCACAAGCGATTGCGGAGTTTTGAAGCACATTTTAAAAGAGAAGGTTGATCCACAATAGCTTCAACTGGGGACTGAATGAGTACACAAGAATCCTCTCCCAGTCAGAACCTTTACACTCTATGAACAACCTATCAAAGAGGTGGTTCAATCCTTGGTCGAACATGAATTGCGTTATCTGTCGAAGGCACAAAGGAGAGACATGTTAACAGTACTGAACCACATCGTGTCAATAAGTCCATTACGAAAATCCTTCTTGAGCCTCCAGCCACAAACCAAGATATGTACGACTGGGGACTGCTTACCACAGTCAATCTCAGAAGAAACGAATTTGGAAGAACGTTGATCGATGCTGACACCTCCATCAACAAAATTCCACTGAAAACCACCGGATCCACATGCATCACTCGACAAGAAGATACTCATGCTCCATCTCAATCAGAGACCTTGAAGGAGCGCTCGGAAATACTCATGGCTACATCATTTTCAAAGTGAACATAAGTTCAACCTGGACAGAAACCAAGTTTCACATAATCAATCAAAAAGATCCAGGATATGACATGTCCTTCAGACGAGCGTGGATCCATGCTGAATACATGAGTACTTACAAAGCTCCTTTGCTTACACATCTCTTCAACGAAGAAAGTTCTAATCCATAAGATTTGACGGACATTCCATCATCAGAGTACTTTGAGTAATTTCGATGAGGTTGAAGCAAGAACCTGCAAAATATGCATAGAAATTCATCAAGAGGTTCTGCGCTCAGGCAAGTCTCATTCATGTCTATGTCATTTATTTCCCCACATGCTATCATATCATGGGGACTTAATTATGCTAGCTACTCTACAAGACGTTATGAATGGTAGCTTCACCGCATTAGTATTTTACCAAGTGGTTGAATCTGACGTTTCTCCGAATCAAGCACTGAAATATTCATTACTGACGTCCAAACATGGCAAAGAACACTTTGGACGTTTCTCCTGCAAGTCCATGTGTTCCACAAAATCAGAAAGCTCTGATGTCTACACAAGTGTCGAATCCCACTACTGCAACGAAAGGTATGCTGAATCAACAGAAGATACTCCAGGGCCGAGACGATCAAACCCCTAAGACATTCGATGCTTAAGGAATATACGCTTCAACGCCCAAGCATCTAAAAAAGCCATCAAATTGTACTCCCAATCAAAGAGTACAGCTTCAACACAAATATCTCGACTATGACACATTGATTCAACACCAGCACGATCAAAGAGTAACTAAAAGATAACTCTTCATTATCCCATGATAAGACTTCTGAAGCATATGCAACATCATTCATACATGGATGGCACTAACTCCTTCAATATAAACTGGGCAACCTGAGGTGATTCCGTGAAACTTCATCAACGGGTTTCGCTACATCACAAGCCCCTGCGTGATTGAGGAACTTTCTCTCTTCACCAATCACATCCAGTATGAAAACTCTTGATGCCATCTACCGCAAAAATGTCGACTCACTAACAAAGCCATTTCGTAGTAAAGTTATTCTTTCAGGAGCATTCAGGTTGAACTCTCAATACACCTTCATCTTACGGACGCTCAACTCATCAACTAGTTCGTGAATGTAAAAGGCTCACTGGATGAAGTAGCAAAGATTATATCCATAATTATGGTTCTATCCTTTTCGGTCTTTGGAGCAACTTCAACCATGGTATCAGCATCAACAATAATCTCTAGAGGAACACCATCCATGATCTCAGCATCGACAAGGATCTCTGGAGCGTAATCATGGTCTCAACACCAACAACGGTCTCAGGAGCAACATCCTCAGGGCTTCATCAACTAATCATTCTCTGAAGTGTTACACATGAAGCGGACTCCTCTAAGAACCAATGATTCATATCAAGATGTGTATACCTGATAACATGCTCACATGAAAGTCTTCCCAAAGCTGGCACGACTGGTGGGCATAATCCAAAGTCTTCTACAAGATGTTCTCATCACCTCTACAAATGAGATACAACACACTTCAGGCCATGGGTTTGCAAAAACGTACCAATGGGTGAGGAATGGGACAATGCTTCCTCAACGAAAGATGTTCGTTTATGTCTCTTCTACAACATACCAAAAGGGCGCATTGATCGCACATACGAGCTGAAAGATATGGCCTTTACAGTCAGGTTTATGAAATATGAAAAATCTGTACGGGATTACAAATCACAAATGTGCACTCTTCGTTGGCTGACCTCTACAACTCTGAATTGAGTGATTCTTTTCTCATGTGACAACTAAGTCTCTTAGATTCAAAAGTTGGGGGTCAAGAATCATATTCTGACGTCGTATGAGGTTCCTACAGCATCCTGAGCATACAACATGCAAGCAGCAATTCTTAGACGGGATTCATAACTTCCACAGTCGATCAGTGTCCACCAGGTCTTTTCGCTAAGTCCTTCATCAAGGTACCTCCAACTTCGACCACCTGGGTCTTTACATCAATTTTTCAACCCGGATCCTCTATCTAGGTCCTGTCTGAAGAAGGGAAAACGAAAGAGAGATATTCAAAAAAATACTGGGGACTGACGGTCTACTGGTCATGACGATCAATTTCACAGTCCTGGTGTCGGGCTCTACGGTGCTAATCATTCATCATAAAAGTAATGCTACCACCGGGACATGAAACCATGGTCATTACATCATCCCCTATCGAGAGCAACCTCAGCTATGGTCCCGTGACCAGGGTTTAAGAAGTGATGTTTCTACGACTGACAGAAGCAAGATGGCACTGCAAGCACCATGCTCATGTATCAATCAAGGGGTCCTGATCTCAAACGAATCAATGACATTAAAATCCTTCACCAACTGTTCAAGACACAAGCGAATGGTCTAAAGACACAACATGAGTGTTTTACAGCAAGCTCCTCTGAGATGATTTTACACTGTCCTGTACAAATCGACGAGCTGGGAGAAATTGGTGAAGAATCTAGGGATGGGTCATATACTATTATCTTGGTATGAATGTCCTCTACAACATATCCAAAATTCAAAGAAATTGAAGAAACGAGCAAGGAGACGTGGCCGAAACATTGGACAACATACAATCTGAAAATTTTCTGAAGGTCTCCTGGAAGTTTACTGTTTCATCGATTTCGGATCCTAAAAATGCTTGAAACTCAAAAAAGCTTCTTTGTAAAAGTTTGGAAATTTCCTGGGCATGAGGATACATGGGTAGACCGCGAAAATCCAACATCAGACGAAGATTCTACAACAATTTCAATGGAGACCTAACTTCTGAATTTTTATGATGACGAATTATGACAAAATTCTTCATTCATCCACATCTGAATCAGGAGCTACACCATCAACGCAAATCCTGACTTCATCGTCAGCCGATAGTCTCAATTTTTGAAGTTGGCGGTGCTTATGCTGATAAGGGATGACTCGCAGATGATCGAGAGACATACAAAGTACCAGCTTTCCAGCGTCTCTGAAAGGTTGATTCATCCCAGGATGAACATCTGCAAAAGTCTTCATGTTTGACTTGATATTTCTGGAGGATTCGCCGGAAGATCCAGAAGGGTGGTTGTAACCAAAAGTCACCACTATCTAAGGCGAACTACATGGAGTCATGGATATACCAACAACAAGCACGCGCTGAAACGGTAACAATCCAACTCTTGCCTATTTACAATTTCACTAGCTATAGTGATTATAACGTCAAAAATTCAAAAATTTGCTTGTTCCTTCAAACCTGCAAAGTCGAGCAAAATTCATTATTCAAAATCATGACTTGATTTTCATCAAACCGTGAACAACCCACATGAATTTTAACATCCACTGGTTTTTCAAAAATTGGACAGACGTCCATTTTACAATTGTGAAAACTCACATACAGACATTATTTCATCATATACAATTGTCTACTTTCAAGAGTTGTTCAAAAATCAAAACATGAGTTTACAAAATATATAAATATTTAACGTGAAACTCACGTAAATTTGAAAATATAGCTATATATTTTTCTCCCTCGAGCGAGCGTTTGTCTTTGAAGCGAAAGTATATTTTCAAAAATTTGTGAACGCTCACATATCGAAAATAAAATTTTCCGTGAACGCTCACATATCACAGACGCACGTCTTTTCAAAAAAAAAAACTTTTCTCTCGTACGAGCATTCACCTTTGGAACGAGAGTTTATTCCATTTTGTGAAATCTCACAAAGATAGAATTTTGGTTTTCGTGATAGCTCATAGACAAAATTCTATATCATTAGACTCAAGTCTATTTTGTTTGTTCCTTAAACTAACGAACAAACGAGCGTCTATTCCTAAAACAAGGATTTCCTTATTGGGCTCGGCCCACGAATCCTAAACGACCAAGGTCCCGTCATCCAAATCAGCGGTTCAACACCAATATATGCTCATTAGACGATGCTTTATCATGCCATTGGGATCTTCATTCAAGTCATGGTTTGCTCTTACTATCAAAATCCGGTAACGTCTTAACTTAAGACTAAGTTCAATTACTTATATTGTTTATGACCGGAAAATCACCATTCAATGCTGACTGAGGAACACGGCTTTCCTCACTAAGCAGGGGACTTAATGTAGATGGTGGATTTTCGACAAAGGCTAAAATCGTAAACCCATAATTATACGAACCTCTGATCCAGCAATCAGACGCGAGTATTGAGACACATGTCTCTCATCGAACCTCTGACTGGGAATACTGTCTCTCAGAGTACATGCAGATATGTAGTCTCACGGCTAGACAACGACATATCTCATGAATACTGAACACTTCAGTAATTATTTCTATATAGAATCACGAGATTGACGGCTCCTAGACAGCTTGCTCTGCTAGTATAGAGCGATAACGTCTTCAGGATACAAACAACAGTTTTCCCTGACTATATAAAGGACATGAAGCTCCAGCAAGCTCATGTCAGAATAATTAATGCTCCTAGACAGCTTGCTCTGCTAGTATAAAGCCATCAGTTAATTATTCTTAAAATTCTTGGATTCATCCACTGAATTTCTGAAAATATTCAAATATTTTCGTAATATTTTGTTACTTCAATCTATGGTTCTTCCCAGCATAATCCATGGGTTAGTAATAAATATTCAATGCAACGGGCATCTGAGCTACCTCCGAGTAAGCCCCGGCTCAAAAGGTGCAAGTGTACTCGACGATGATGCACTAACAATCACCGCATGAACGAGTATTTCAAAATACGACGAAACGATGAACCTATGCAAAATAGGAAGGAAAATAATAAATAATTAAATATTGACCAAGGTGCAGAGGGATTTGGCTCACCGGCCGGCCGACCGTGCCGTGGCCAATCCCACGCCAGTTTTATATTTTATCATATTTTTTGTTATTTTCCTTGATCTTGTGAAAATCCTTTCATTTGAACAAATATCCTTCGTTTTGAGGAAACTCCTCAGTTTCATGGTGTTTCATTCGCACTAAGGAGATAATACAAAATTGGGAAAAACATTGTGGGGCCGTGATTATTGGCCAACCGGCCATGCCTTGATCCCGGTCGGTCCCACAACTCATGATTCCTCATTATTTTATTATTATTTTCCTAATCTCATGAAAACTCCTTCATCTCATGGTATTTTCATAAATCCATGAAAAATATAATATAAAATTAGGGAACCCGTGGGACCGGGCCCAAGCCGGCCCACCATGCCCTAGTCGGTCCCACACGTCCCTTTATTTTTTTATTATTATTTTAAGGTTTCCTTGATCCCATGAAATTCCCTGATTTCATGGTATTTCTTTCAAATTATGAAAATTCCTTCAAATCATGGAAAAAATACATAAAATAGGGAAAACGCACGGGACCGGATCCCAGCCGGCCGGCCATGCCTCACCTGGTCCCACACGTCCTTATTTTATTATTTTTAATACTATTTTCTTCCTTGATCCCATGGAAACTCTTTCACTTTAAGAAAAATCCTTAATTTCAACAAACTCCTTGATTTCATGATATTTTCATAAAATCATGAAAAATAATATAAAATTAGGAAAAGGTATCATGGGACCGTGGTCACTGGACGGCCGACCATGCCTTGGCATCAGCGGTCCCATGCCTCATCATTCCTTCATTTTATAATTATTTTCCTTCATTTCATGAAGTTTCCTCAGTTTCAGCAAAACCCTGATTTTGTCATATTTTCTCAAATGGTTGCTCAAACGCACGCCAGAAAATATCAAAATTCTCAGGACTGAGACACAAACGTTTTGAAGCCGTGAGCATGTTACCTTGACCGACCAAGGTTGTCTCTTTGGCTCGCAAGGAGCCGGTCCCACGTATTTTCATGATTTGACCTAATTGCACGTATTAGGTCCAAAACTCCTCCAAATAATTTTGGAATTTTCATAGAATGACCGTCATTCGATCCCACGACCATCCAGGGCTGGTTTCATGACCCCTTGGTTGGTCCCTCACCTCTTCATAATTAATTAGGTTTTATCACTTAAGGCTCAGACGAGCATTATATGAGAAATGATTGAACCAACATTTGATCATTCTTTCATCAACAAGTCACCAAATCTTCAAGAGACCTTGGTATTTGCTCACATGAGCATATGTGAGCTTCATGGTCGGTCCATGATCCCATGTAGACGGTCCCTCCTTCTTCCCATGGTTGATTTTGAAATAAATCATCAATTGGTCATCAATTGATCAAATTAGGGTTTCTGAGTCCAAAGATCATAATTCCTGATTCGAACATTAATAACTTTACGACGATCTCATGATCAGTATTCTTATTAATTATGCTCAGTTCAACTACCAGTATTCTAATTAATGTTTTATTTTGATCACGCTACCAATAATTCATCAGACGAGCAACACTTGCTCAGATAAACAATATTTTCTCAAATCAAGGAATATTGGTTCAACTATCAATATTCAACAATTCATTGAATGAGCAATACTTGCTCACCTCAACTATCAACGTGAGAATTATACCTCTGTCTCAACAGACACGTTCAATTCATGAGTTTCAGAATATTTTGCAAAATCATGTTCAACTCAGCAAATACATGGACTCATCGTCCCATAAAATCATGAAGTCAACAACTGACTAATTAACCACGAAACGTAATCGTGTCACATGGGGGATATTAACTAGGGTTTTGGTCTGGCGGTCTATGGCACGTGTGTTCATACACACAAAGAAATGTGAGCAAGTCGTGCAATCAATTAAAGGAATTAACAAAGTAGTGGATGGAAAATCGACCAAGTCTCCGCACGATGAGAAACTGGTTTCAAACACGATTTCCATTTAGCCACTCTTTGATTCCATCAACTGTCACACTTCATGGGATCATGGTGTCTACAATTCCAGCAATATAAATAAGTCTCTGAAATCATGATTGAAAAACAAGGATCTCACGTCTCACAGACAACACGAGATCAACACCTCATCAATTGAGCAATTACTCTCAACTGAGAAACTTCAATCATTCAGAACTTATCTTATTTAGAATACATAACATACCCACAATATTTGATTACCATTGATTTCACACATATCTCAGCTTTCCTCCTATAGATCAACCCATCCTCTCTTGTGACCGAATTTACTCTGGAACAACCATTGTCTTGGTTTAGGCCGGAGTACTACAGATTGATCTCTCGAATTCAAAGCACTCCCTTCTTGCAGTGCATCTGTATGAGGTTGAAAATTTCGCTCGGTTCAAGGAGTCTCCTCCGTATGGTCGTCTCCTCAATCCCGTGAAAACCAACAAATCGTTTTGCCCCATCCACAAAACCCAGGTCGAAAAAGGATGACTATATAATCAACTAGGAGAGAAAGTATCAAGGATTGAATTTCCCAATTGAAAGAGAATCTCTATTTGTAGATTCTCAAGGACTAGGGGTTGCTTAGAATTCAAGCTAAGATATGAGAATCAAGCAAACACTTTAGGTCTTGAAAATACAAGAAAAGAATATACATTAGGAACCAATTCTGGAGCCGTATATAATGATTGTTCGGTTTGGTAAGTATGCCAAAGAACTATATACACGAAACACGTTCATGAATAGACTTCCTTTAAACAAATGTAAAACATGGTTTCCTAGGATGAAATCTTCAACATATACCCATACACATAATCATAAAACTATATACAAGATTATGTCAATGTCATATCTACTAAGTTCAAAAGATAAGCGTTATACTTCTTAGTCTAATTCCTTAATACTATGACCATACTATTATGATCATTGAAAAAGCGTGGGTCTAACAACCACACCCAATATTTCATTCGGCAATCTTAATAGACAAACTCCAATATACTTTCAAGAGAATCAACTAGACAGTGAGACTCAATCTACAGAAAAGTATACCAAAGAGTTATATCTCAATTTCTCAATTCAATCTGCAATCAAACAAATAGGAATTTGCGAGCCCGACTGAATAAGAGAAATAACTTGGACGGTATCACAAACCAATATCCAAGTGTCAATCAATTCAATCAACAACCCAAAGGTCGGATTCAGGAACTGATTGAACTTAACGCACAACCTGTGATATTTCTATTATATAACAAAATATAATGCAGAAAAGAAATAACATAGACACCAGAAATTTTGTTAACGAGGAAACCTGATACGTATTGATCTCTATACCTTGGTGACTATTAATATAGAGGCAGAATTCAGAATAATAATAGACGAGAAACTTAGAAAACAGAACACAAGAAGTGATTCGAAGAAATATATCTTCTCTAGATTATGAACAAAAAAACGCTTTACAATTCTCTCTTTGTTACGCTCACAATCTCTCTAAACAGTAGTTAACCCTAAACTGTTTACTAATCTTTCTTTTACAATAATAAATTACCTCACAAACTTCTCTCGGTTTTTGTGTATCCTTAGCTATTGGCCAAAGCTCTCTATTTATAAACCTTTGTCGTTCTTAGCCGACTAGGTCTTCTATTAGGAATCTATTTCCTAAACTAAGAATACTGCTCAAAACAATACTCCTTCCTAAACTAGGAATTTATCCTAAACAAGGAATCCTTCCTAATATAGGATTCTATCCTCAATTCGTCTTGAGGATCACTAGTTCCCAGGGAAAGGAAGATACACATGTATCATCCCCCCCCCCCCCCTCAAGAACTTGAACTCTTGTGAAAGTTATATTTGTAGGTTAGGGAACTCGTGAGTTCCTTTCACCCTGCTGAATCATCTCTGCTTGCCGGGAACTTGACCTCGACATCTACTTAGTAAAGTCTCAATCTCTTCTTGGTGTGTCTTTGTCGCTCTTAGATCCATAATGCAATCTCTCGAGTGATTCTTTTCTATCAAACCACAAGTCTTCCACATGTGGCAAGATCATCTTGTCATCTCCAACATTATTTAGTAATGGTGGTTCAAACATACTTAACCTTCTTAGGTATTCTTCTTCTTGTTGTTTGGTAATGTATTCCAAACTAACTCTACTCGACTTCTCGTCAAGAGAACGGATCACACGGAGAATGAACTTTGTACTAGCATTCACCAACCGCTTAGCCTGAGTAGCTGTAATCAAGCTTTCTCCCTCAAGAGGAGAGTCAATAGCTCGTATTACAAAAGTTTTCCCATCTTTGGTAAAGGTATACTTTTGATGCCTCCTATGTAAAATCACATCTCGATCTCACAAGTAAGGACTACCAAGTACAACTTGACAAAAATCCGATGGAACCACTTCGCATGTAACCTCGTCAATGTATGACTCATCAAAAGCAAACTTGAACGTGCATTGCTCTGCAACCTGTAGAACACCTTCCTTTTGAAGCCACCCTAAAGGATAGGGTTTCAGATGCTTGAAAGTCTTCAAACCCAATTTCTGTATCAAATATTGTGAAAGTAAATTCTTTTGACTTTCCGGGTCAATAACAACATCTATGAATGTTGTCTTAACCTGCATCTTAACCGTGAAGAGTCGTTCCCTGGTATCGCCTTTCGTAAGTTCTTCTACGCCTCTTGCCATTAGAGAGAGATTTTGATTAGGTTCTGTTAGTTCTGAACTTCTTTTGGAGCTTGTGCGACTAGTGTTGCCATCATGGCTTCTTTCCTCTGCAACCCTTTTGGTTTTAGATTAGGATACTTCATCCAACACTTATCAACAACATGCCGTGTTCGTTTCCAATGTTTACAAACTAAACCTTCTTGATCGTTAGACTTTCCTTTCTCTTTGCTCATTTCATCTCCTTTAGCGACGAAACTTTCAGACTTTCCCTTGACGTTTCCCTTAACATCAGTTTTCTTCAGCCTGCCTTCGATGGCATTAGCTTTTATGCTTGCTTCGGCGATAGTATCCACTGAAAACATCTTCAACTCCTTCTGTATATACTCATGGAACCCGGAAATATACTTCATATAGCTAGCATGATCTTCCAAGTCTAAATCCAAAACCATAGCTTGATTCTGAAATTCTGAAGTATATTCTTGCACGGTTTGGTTGTAGGTCTGTTTCAAGTTGTACCACTTGAACCATCTCTCCTCAAGGTACTCAACCAGATAAACCTTTTTCCTTACAACTGCCTTGAATCTTTTCCACGACAATACTCCCTTACCTAGGTTTTGTCTTTGATAAGCATTCCACCAGGTTAGAGCATGCTTTTGTAGCTTCAATGCCGCGAAAGCAATCTTTTCCTTTGAAACATATTCAAAGAAAGAAAAATATGTCTCTAGACGTTCAATCCAAATCATCCAATTTTTCTACATCGTCACTCCGTCGTAAAGTGGAATATCAACACGAAAATCAATTTTCAGATTCTTACCATGAGGTTTAGTTGATGTAAGACTTTTAAGAAACTCATTTTTCTTCTTTTCGTCATCCTCATCTTCTTCTTCTGATTCATCTTTTTCTGAAGCTTCATGTGAAGGTGTGATCTTTTTCTTCGTCTTCGGCTTAGTTGTATTAGAACGAATACATTCACTCAGCTCCTGAAGGGTAACTTGAATTGACTTCATATCTGTTTGCAGCGTAGCCACCTTTTCTTCCATAGTTTGTGGTTCGCCTTCCTTAGGATCATCATCTGACTTTGTCATCCTTGATCCCCTTGTTTTATTAACGTCTTATAGCTTCTCGAGTACCTCACCAAGCTTTATGTAGAGAGATTTAGTGAAAACCATAAACCAAATGGATTTACCCTAAAAACTAACCTCGCTCGTGATGCCAACTTGATACGTATTGATCTCCGTACCTTGGTGACTATTAATATAGAGGCGGAATTCAGAATAATAATAGACGAGAGGCTTTTAGAAAACGGAACACAAGAAGTGATTTGAATAAATATATCTTCTCTAGATTATGAACAAGAAAACGATTTACAATTCTCTCTTTGTTACGCTCACAATCTCTCTAAACAGTAGTTAACCCTAAACTGTTTACTAAGCTTGCTTTTACAATAATAAATTTCCTCACAAACTTTTCTCGGTTTCTGTGTATCCTTAGCTATTAGCCAAATCTCTCTATTTATAGACCTTTGTCGTTATTAGCCGACTAGGTCTTCTATTAGGAATCTATTTCCTAAACTAAGAATACTGGTCAAAACAATACTCCTTCCTAAACTAGGAATTTATCCTAAGAAAGGAATCCTTCCTAATATAGGATTCTATCCTCAATTCGTCTTGAGAATAACTAGTTCCCAGGGAAAGGAAGATACACATGTATCAAAACCGCAAATGCGGAAAAACCCCGGGACCTAGTCCAGCTTTGAACACCATATTGTATTAAGCCGCTACAGACACTAGCCTACTACCAATGAACTTCGGACTGGAATGTAGTTGAGCCCTAACCAATCTCACACTGATCAAGGTACAGTTGTGCTCCTTACGTCTCTGAACCCCAACAAGATTCTACGCACTTGATTCCCTTAGCTGATCTTACCCACAACCAAGAGTTGCTATGACCCAAAGTCGAAGACTTGATAAACAAATATGTGTCACACATAAAAGTCTATTGGAATAGATAAATCTGTCTCCCACATACCTACGAGTTTTGTTCCGTCTTTTGATAAATAAAGGTGCACAGGAACCAATTGATAACCCAGACTTATATTCCCGAAGAACAGGCTAGTATTATCAATCGCCTCACAATAATCTTAATCGTATAAAGCGAAACAAGATACTGTGGAATCACAAACGATGAGATGAAAATGTTTGTGACTACTTTTAATCTTACCTACCAGAGATAAATCTCAAGCAAATTTTAGCAAAGATAATACTCAATCACGATAGTAAAAGTAAGATTAGAACACGCAACTACAGAGAAAATAGTTGGGTCTGGCTTCACAATCCCAATGAAGCCTTCAAGTCGTTGACCTACAGGGTTTCGTAAAAAACCTAAGGTTAAAGGAGAATCGACTCTAGTCGTAACTAGTATCACATAGAAGGTGCGGGGATTAGGTTTCCCAGTTTCTAGAGTTCTCCCTTATATAGTTTTCAAATCAGGGTTTGCAATCTAAGTTACTTTGGTAACAAAGCTTTCAATATTCACCATTAGATGAAAACCTGATTAGATTCAAGCTAATATCTTTCAACCGTTATATCGAACTTAGCTTTTTATACACAAATGAAATGTACCTTCATTTAGGTTTGAGTAACCGTACCTAAACGTGTACACTAGGTTGGCTCAACAGTACTTAACCGAGGTTAGCTATATGAACACTCTCACATCAACCTCATTCATCTTAACCACAACTAGTTCAAGTGACTCAAATGAAACTAGTTATAGAGTTATTCAATTGCTATATTCTCATAGAAATATACAAGAACACAATTGAAGCAAAATCGGTTTGATTCACTCGAATCAATTCATGAACATTATAGTCACGGTTTGCATAGAATGCATTCCTTATTAATGTATTAGTTCATGAACAAATCGATTTTAGAATTTTAACCACTCAAGTATGCAAACGGGTACGCATAATTAAGTAACCGGACTGAGTTTGGGTTCGCCAGTATGCGAACGGGTGCGCATACCTCCAAATACAGCAGAAATTCCCGGACACAAACCTTACGCCAGTACGCGTACCGGTATGTGTACTTAGGCTCCCGGAATTTCACAACTAACAGGTACACATACGGGTGTGCATACTATAGTTCCGGACATGGATCACATATATGCAAGAACGCGTACTATGTCATAATCAAATGATGGTTAAGTGTTCTCAACTCTATTTCAATCATTGAAACTTTCTTAGAGGATGACAATAGCTGTTTTCACGAACTATTAGCATCAAAATAATTTTCAAGTTATTGAAATAATCATTACGAAATATTCCAAGACTATACCAAATGATTGTATCGCATAAACCATGTAAGATGTTACTCGGCGATTTTCACATGATCATCTTTTGAGTTTCGTCAAGAATATAAGACTAACTTGGTTGAAGCAAAAGCTTACCAACACATATTTTGAGAAATATGTAAGCGAGTTAAACTCATCTCGAAATCTCAAATGTGCATAATCGAATACTATATAGTAATACGACTATTGTCTCAAAAAAGGATATAAAGTAGATATAGACTTTCCAAGTGATAGATGAGTTTTAGTCTCCACATACCTTTTGTGATGAAGTTCCACAAGCTCTCAATAGTAGTTCTTCGTCTTCAACGAGTAACATCTTACATGGTTTGTGTGATACAATCATTTGGTGTAGTCTTGGAATATTTCGTAATGATTATTTCAATAACTTGAAAATTATTTTGATGCTAATAGTTCGTGAAAACAGCTATTGTCATCCTCTAAGAAAGTTTCAATGATTGAAATAGAGTTGAGAACACTTAACCATCATTTGATTATGAACATAGTACGCGTTCTTGCATATATGTGATCCATGTCCGGAACTATAGTATGCACACCTATATGCGTACCTGTTAGTTGTGAAATTCCTGGAGCCTAAGTACACATACCGGTACGCGTACTGGCGTAAGGTTTGTGTCCAGGAATTTTTGTTGTGTTTGGAGGTATGCGTACCCGTTCGCATACTGGAGAACCCAAACTCAGCCTGGTTACTTAATTATGCGTACCCGTTTGCATATGTAGTTGAGCCCTAACCAATCTCACACTGATCAAGGTACAGTTGCGCTCCTTACGTCTTTGAACCCCAGCAAGATTCTACACACTTGATTCCCTTAGCTTATCTCACCCACAACCAAGAGTTGATACGACCCAAAGTCGAAGACTTGATAAAAAAATCTGTGTCACACAAAAAAGTCTATTGGAATAGATAAATCTGTCTCCCGCAGAAATACCTACGAGTTTGGTTCCGTCTTTTGATAAATCAAGGTGCACGGGAACCAATTGATAACCCAGACTTATATTCCCGAAGAACAACCTAGTATTATCAATCGCCTCACAATAATCTTAATCGTATTAAAGCGAAACAAGATATTGTGGAATCACAAACGATGAGATGAAGATGTTTGTGACTACTTTTAATCTTACCTACCAGAGATAAATCTCAAGCAAATTTTAGCAAAGATAATACTCAATCACGATAGGAGAAGTAAGATTAGAACACGCAACTACAGAGAAAGTAGTTGGGTCTGGCTTCACAATCCCAATGAAGCCTCCAAGTTGTTGACCTACAGGGTTTCGGAAAAAACCTAAGGTTAAAGGAGAATCGACTCTAGTCGTAACTAGTATCACATAGAAGGTGCGGGGATTAGGTTTCCCAGTTTCTAGAGTTCTCCCTTATATAGTTTTCAAATCAGGGTTTGCAATCTAAGTTACTTTGGTAACAAAGCATTCAATATTCACCATTAGATGAAAACCTGATTAGATTCAATTTAATATCTTTCAATCGATATATCGAACTTAGCTTGTTATACACAAATTAAATGTACCATCATTTAGGTTTGAGTAACTGTACCTAAACGTGTACACTAGGTTGGCTCAACAGTAGTTAATCGAGGTTGGCTATATGAATACTCTCATATCAACCTCATTCATCTTAACCACAACTAGTTCAAATGACTCAAATGAAACTAGTTATAGAGTTATTCAATTGCTATATTCTCATAGAAATATACAAGAACGCAATTGAAGCAAAATCGGTTTGATTCACTCGAATCAATTCATGAACATTATAGTCACGGTTTGCATAAAATACATTCCTTATTAATGTATTAGTTCATGAACAAAGCAATTTTAGAATTTTAACCACTCAAATATGCAAATGGGTACGCATAATTAAGTAACCGGACTGAGTTTAGGTTCGCCAGTATGTGAACGGGTACGCATACCTCCAAACACAGCAGAAATTCCCAGACACAAACCTTACGCCAGTACGCGTACCGGTATGTGTACTTAGGCTCCCGAAATTTCACAACTAACAGGTACGCATACGGGTGTGCATACTATAGTTCCCGACATGGATCACATATATGCAAGAACGCGTACTATGTTCATAATCAAATGATGGTTAAG
The DNA here is from genome assembly GCF_003573695.1 of Papaver somniferum. Classification (NCBI taxonomy): domain Eukaryota; kingdom Viridiplantae; phylum Streptophyta; class Magnoliopsida; order Ranunculales; family Papaveraceae; genus Papaver; species Papaver somniferum. Next base: position 125,259,587 of record NC_039364.1, read on the forward strand.
TGTTCTCAACTCTATTTCAATCATTGAAACTTTCTTAGAGGATAAAAATAGCTGTTTTCACGAACTATTAGCATCAATTTATTGAAATAATCATTAAGAAATATTCCAAGACTACACCAAATGATTGTATCACACAAACCATGTAAGATGTTACTCGGCGATTTTCACATGATCATCTTTTGACTTTCGTCAAGAATATAAGATGAACTTGGTTGAAGCGAAAGCTTACCAACACATATTTCGAGAAATATGTAAGCGAGTTAAACTCATCTCGAAATCTCAAATGTGCATAATCGAATACTATATAGTAATACGACTTTTGTCTCAATATAGGATATAGAGTATATATAGACTTTCCAAGTGATAGATGAGTTTTAGTCTCCACATACCTTTTGTGATGAAGTTCCACAAGCTGTCATTAGTAGTTCTTCGTCTTCAATTGATGAACGCCGTGAAGTTTAATGCTCAACTATAAAATCTATCCTAGTCTGATACATCACTATAGGTACACTAGAAATCAAGACTCATAGTTTTGATCACTAACATTGACAAACAAGCTTTAGATAGCAACGCTTGCGAGTTCGATCGAGCAGTGCTCTAAATATCATGTCTCTTCACTAGAGTATTATATACAATATGTACAGTATATACAGCTTCACATGTTATGTTTTCAATATAGCACGACTTGAAAGATACGTTAGGAATGAAACAAGTTCCAGTCAATATTACTAACCTTAAGTGGAAGGATGATGTCGTCTATAGTTTGTTACTTCTTTACATTCTTCAGATCTTCGGAGTAATACTTGTGTGTCTCAACATTCCTAGACTTTCTAGTCTATCCTAAACGAAGTTGATTCTAGTATTTAATCAAGCGACTCTAGATGAATTTTGATACCAAAATATGACAACCACACTTGACATACCAACGCTTGTAAGTTCAACCGAGCTATGCTCTAACACAACTTGTTATACACGTTTAGGTACGGTTCATCCATATCTAAATATAGGTATATTTCATTTGTGTGTATTAAGCTAAACCATCTAACGGTGGAGATTGATTGCTTATTTTCCAAGCAAACTTAGCTTGAATCTTAAATCAGGAGTTCATCTAACGGTGGATATTAATTGCTTTGTTACTAAGCTACCTTAGCTTTGTTTGTAAGCAACCCTGATTTGAAAGACTATATAAGGAAAAACTTTAGCATCTGGGAAACCTAGGTTTCCAGTTATTTTGAAAACTATTACTAGGTTTAACGACTTAAAGACTTCGCTTGGTATTCGTGAAGTCAGGTCCAACTATTTTCTTTGTAGTGGCGTATCCTGATCTTACTTTTTCTATCGTATTGAGTTTAATCTTCTTTAAGGTTTTCTCGAGATTTATCTCTGATAGGTAAGATATAAAAAGTAATCACAACAGTATCTTCGTCTCAGACTCTTGTGATCCCGCAATAAATTTCTCTATAAATTAGTCGGGTTATTTTTAGGTGACTAATATTCTAGGCTGCTCTTTGGGAGTATAAGACCGGATTATTAGTTGAGTTTCATGTTCACCTTGATCTTTATCTTAAGACGTAAATAATAAATAGAATAAACTTATTTGTGGGAGACAGATTTGTTTATAAGTCTTCCACTTTGGGTCGTAGCAACTTGTAGGTTGTAAATGATGTCATCTAGGGGAATCAAGTACGCAGAGTCTTGCGAGATTCAAAAGGCGTAAGGAACACGACTGTACCTTAATCGGTGTGATACTTGGCTAGGGCTCAACTACATTACAGTCCTAAATTAACTTGTAGTAGGCTAGTGTTTGTAGAGGCTTAATACAATGTGGTGTTCAAGTCTGGACTAGGTCCCGGGGTTTTTCTGCATTTGCAGTTTGCTCGTTAACAAAATTTCTAGTGTTCATGTTATTTCTTTTCCGCATTATATTTTTGTTATGTAATTGAAATATCACAGGTTGTGCGTTTTTCAATCACAGTTGATAAATCCGACCTTGTTTGTTGAATAGAACTTGATTGACACTCGGACGTTGGTCTTTGATACCATCCGAGTTATTCCCATAAAAATTAGGTTCACGGATTTCTATCTGTTTGATTTACTGATTATACTGAGAAAGATATAAAGCTCTTTGATATATTTCTTGATTGAGTTTCATTAAGTTGATACTCTCAGAATTATATTGGAGTATAGTCCATATAGATTGTTGAACGAAATAGTTGGGTGTGGTTGTTGTACCCCCCGCGTTTTCAATTGGTATCAGAGCAGGCAAACACACTAAGACCTCATAAGTCTGTATTTGTAGCAATCTGACTATATGAACAGAAGTGTTATCTCTATAAACGTACCGCCAGTCTTCAATGGCTCGAATTACTTATGGTGGAAAATTTTTATGCGTGCCTTTCTACAAGCGCGGGATTTTCAATAATGGGTTCGTGTTATAAATAGCTACGATCCTCTAACAGTTCTAGAGAATGGTGTATCTGTTGCGAATGACATATGAAGATATAGTGAATCCTAGATTAGTGTTGCAAAGCAAAATTTAGACGGGTTAAATGTCATTATACATGCCATTACCCTCGATCTTCAGCACCATGTGACTACGTGCACTAAGTCTAAAGATTCTTGGGATATCTTAGCAACCGTATTTGAAGGGAATACCTCTAAGAAAGAAGCTAGACTTTAAAACCTAAATTCTGATTGGGAAAACCTTTGTATGGCTGACGAAGATTCATTTGATGAGTTTAATCATAAAGTGACTGAAATTGTTAATGCATCATTTACATTGGGTAAGACTATTCCTGAAAAGATATTGTGATGAAGATTCTCAGATCTCTACCAGCTTGATATGATTCTAAGAAACACGCCTTCGTTGAAGGAAATAACCTTGAAACACTTTCCAGGAACACTCTGCTAGCTGAAAACTTAAAGATCTTTGATCATGAACGTCTATCCAAAGATGGAAAGGATATTGCGTTCAAAGCAAAAGAACATTGATCTACTTGATAAAAGTAAAAGTGTTGTCAACTCTGTGAATGATTGATAAGTGCTTAATTTAAATGTTTAGAGTGTCATATTGCATACTTGTTTGAACTATAATTCTTGCATATTACTTGTTATTATGATTATTTTCTATTTTATGTGTCATATTAGGTGAATCATCCTAAAATGAGCTATAATGTGCTTAAAGGAGCAAATAAGTGAAGTGTTATTGATGAAGAAGGGACAAAGACTAAAATCACTCATTCAAATCCAATATATCTTATCACCATCTTGAAGAGAATTCAATTACGAAGTGAATGCAAAAATAATGAGGTAATTCCGAGTTCGTATGAAGAAGTTACGACTGAAACGATATGCTGAGAAATATAAGTAAGAAGATGCTGACGACCCAAATTTATACCATGACGATTCTCGGAGATTTTCGGGCAGAGAGGAGTCAATTTTAGCACTTAGAGTCGTTGGGGTTTATGGAAATTACCGTGACGACCCTTGAGCCTTTCCAGACAGAGAATATGACTTATTTTGGGTGTTTAGAGTCGTTGGTGTCGTGGTTAAGGACCGTGAAAACTGTACCATGAACACGCTTTAACGCGTTTTGGACTTCTAAAGGAGTAAACTTGATCCCAATGGGTTTTCTAACCCTAGAAGAGAGGATACTTGAAGGCCAAGCATTGAAGACTATAAAAGAAGACATCCAAGGCAAAATTACATATGATATACCACACCTTGGGAGACACAATCTCTACCTCTCATATCACATCTTCTACATCAAAACCTAGGGTTTACCCCTTTATGGGGAACCCATTCTATTTCAATTATGTGTAACTAAACCTTTGTTGATTAAGGATGAATTCCATGTTCTAGCGTGAAGCTTTATTAGTTATATAAATCTATTTAGAGTTTTAATCACATAATCGTTTGTTTTCATTATTTTTAGGATTTATGATTGATTAATTAGATTGTTTGGAGTGCACGGTAGATTAATCTATTGATCATTCTACTGCTAGTAAAGGGTTAGGATATTCGTGTAATTGTTGAATAATCCTTACACACGTAGAGAACATGAGACCTCGCAGAGGGATTCTGTGGAGCAATCATGTGTGAAGACAACAGTAGTAAGTGGACCTTGCGCTAAGAGTCTAACTGCTAGGATCAACCTAAGTTCACATAACTTAAAGCTTCTGATTGGGTTACACCTTGAGTGCACTACTACTTGGTGGTCTGGTTGGATAGAACTTGATATGCGAGCGCTTCGGTATCCGGTTACAAGAGGAACTTTGGGGATTGCACTTCTCTAGTTGCTTTCCTACGGTAGGTGATGAATGATTCTAACAAAGATAGATAAGTATACTTTTGAGTCAATGTTTGGTAACGATGAAGGACTCCTTGATCATCTTTCGTTTATTTGTTATTCTTTTTATTTTACTTTTATTCAACCCCCCCTTTGTGTTTTATTTTGTTTTCCTAATATAAATAACCTATCAATTACACAGCTCTCTGTGGGAACGATCCTTACTACCGCTATATTACTAGTTAATTAATGGGAAATATCTCGTTAATTTTTTGTGGTTACGACATGCATCAATGATCCGATTAAAACTGAATCATCAGATGAAGATCTTGACAACTTAGTTTCTTTGATCACAAGACAGTTTAGAGATCTTGTTTTGAAGAGAAGTAAACGCTTCACTAGAGACAAACCCAGATCATTGGTTAAGACACATTATTGTGTTCCTCATAGAAATAGGGATACTATCGACGCTGATGATAAGGATATGCCATTGAAAAGGCGAGGGTACCCAAATATACCTCAAACTAAAACTTTTCCTACCTATAAGTCCTTTGTCTGAAAGTGATTGTCTATGGACTGAGTCGAGACAATGCAACTAATCGTTTCACACTTCGAGTGATCGTCTATGGATACGAGTTCGAGATAATACAACAACGAAGTATGTTTACTTGATAAAAAGGTTCGGACTTAACCAAACACAATAGGATTGCTTATCAAGTAAATATGAATTAATGTTTGTGTAATTTACTTTAGTTATAATAAAAATATTATAATATGGATATATAAAGTAAATGACACAGCAATATTTTGTTAACGAGGAAACCGTAAATGCAGAAAAACCCCGACACCTTGTCCAGAATTAAATACTCTCAGGATTAAGCCGCTACACAAAATTAAACCAACTTCGTATAGTTGAGATCAAGCAACTAAACCTATAGTTCACCTAGTTCCGTCTGTATTCCCACGCCTCCGGTGTTAAATAAGTCACGTACTTGGAACAATTCCTTTGGTTAGTATTCCAAACAGTAAAGGAACAACAAATCTGTTTGAGATCAACTCTCTTTAACCAAGTGATGTGAGTTCGACAAAGGCTCTTCTGTTTATCTCAATAAACTCCTTCGTCAGGTTCTTAGATCTATCTTATGTTCAACTACCAAAGGTAATTGTTAAGATTTTTCAATCAATACTTTTAATCACAAAAAATTGTATTGATGTCGATCTACAAAACTAATCAATCCAATCTACCATAAGGATAAACCGATTATAGTTGGATCCTCTTATACCGAAACAAGTATTGTGCACACCAAAGATTATGAACCCCAAATCAGAAATCTTCAATATCTTCTTTGTCTTCAAATCTTCTTAGATCTTCAATAAACTCCTGCACGCAACAACTTGAATCTCTTGTGATCAATCACGCACATAACGGAGACTGTTAACAATGGATTATCACAAGATCGTCATTAGCACTAACAAAAGTCTATAGATCCCTGTCGAAACTTCGATCTAGTTTGAGTGAATCTTATATCAGAAGAGAAGATTATCAAGCATAAACAAACTAGGTGCAATCAAAGTTCAACCACCGTTAGTCAATCAAATCAATCGAAAACACAAGATAAACCGCAATTATCTAGTTTCCCACCAATGGTACTAATAGAGCTTCTCAATCCCATAGAAGACTTTAAACTGAGCGGCTGTAAGAGATTTCGCCTAATTAGGTTACTCTCCTCTCCGAATAGGCGGCTTCACCAGTAATAATACAACCGAGGAAGTTTGTTGTCATGAAGGATTAGTTTGCTAGAAATGCAAACTTCAAGTATTTATAGACAAGGAAGTTTGGACACCAAGGAATTTCCAAAACCGAAAATATTCTCAAGATATTCATTAAAGCACAAATTCAGTTTCCATAATTCCTGGAAATGCTCTGTCCAAAATATTGACCGAAAATATCTTTGGAAAATCTTTGACTAGTAAATGCACATTACTAATTCTCATTTTCCTAAAATAAAACTAAGACCTTAATTAGAAGATTCTTAACTTATTTATGTTTTGATCCTGGGATTTTCTTCCTTTAGTTATTAAGGAATAACTTTGAACAATAAAAGATAAACATTACTGTCTGTGTTCAAAGTGTGTCGATATCCTTACGTTGTAAGTCCTCTTTTATACTTACAACCTTGAAACCAATTTGCCACACTTTCAAAAAAGTTTAGAATTAGTTTATCTGACTTTCAAGAACTATGTGATTGATCAAGAACACTCAATCACAAATGATGGGTTTAACGGTTCTACCAAAACAAGTTTCGGTTCTACCTCCATGTGAGTATTGTGCATAGTCACACTAGCTTTCCAAGATTCGGTTGACTAGGTACTAGGATCGGTTCTCTACATATATATGGTATCTAACTATTATGTGTTGCACATGTCCATAGGATCGGTTCCCCTTTCTGCTACAAACTTGCCGCACCTCATACAAGGATCAATTCCCCTTTGTGATGTGTTGCACCTCTTACTAGGATCGGTTCCACTTTACTCAGATTCGGTTATACACAAATCACAAACTCGATCATATCATCTCAGGTGATTACTTAAGATAGGTTTCACTAATAAAAGTCATACCAATATGAAAAAGCGGTGGTCTAACAACTTCACCCAATATTTTGATTAGCAATCTGTATGGACCAACTCCATTATACTTTCTATAGATACAACTAGACAGTCGGACTCAATCTAGATAAAAGTATATCAAAGAGTTAATATCTCAATCTCTCGATTTGATCTATACTCAAGCAAATGGAAATCTGCGAGTCTTTATCAAATACGAGAGACATAAACTTGGATGGTACCAAAGACCAATATCCAAGTGTCAATCAATTTTAATCAACAACCAAAGGTTGGATATTCTAATTGATTGATCATAACGCACAACGTGTGATATTTCTATTACATAACAAAATATAATGCGGAATAGAAATAACACAGACACCAGAAATTTTGTTAACAAGGAAACCGCAAATGCAGAAAACCCCCGGGACCTAGTCCAGATTGAACACCACATTGTATTAAGCCGCTACAGACACTAGCCTACTACAAACTAACTTCGGTATGGACTGTAGTTGAACCCTAATCAATATCACACTGATTCAAGGTACAGTTGCACTCCTTACGTCTCTGATCCCAGCAGGATACTACGCACTTGATTCCCTTAGCTGATCTCACCCACAACCAAGAGTTGCTACGACCCAAAGTCAAATACTTTAATAAACAAATCATTATCACACAAAAAATTCTACGATGATAGATAAATCTGTCTCCCACAGATAAACCTATGAGTTTTGTTCCGTATTTTGATAAATCAAGGTGAACAGGAACTAATTGATAACCCGGACTTATATTCCCGAAGAACAACCTAGTATTATCAATCACCTCACAATAATTTAAATCGTATGGTAGCGAAACTAGATATTGTGGAATCACAAACGATGAGACTAAGATGTTTGTGATTTCTTTTTATCTTGCCCTATCAGAGATATAATCTCAAGTCAATTATTCAATTGAACTCGTACGATACAAAATGGCAAGATCAGATCGCTCAACTACAAGAGAAGTAGTTTCGTCTGGCTTCACAATCCCAATGAAGTCTTTCAGTCGTTAACCTACAGGGTCTCGAGAAGAAACCTAAGGTTAAAGGAGAATCGACTCTAGCAAAACCAACTAGTATCACACAGGAGGTGCGGGGATTAGTTTTTCCAGTTGCTGGATGTCTCCTTTATATAGTTTTCAAATCTGGGTTTGCAATCCAAGTTACCTTGGTAACAAAGCATTCAATATTCACCGTTAGATGAAAAACCTGATTCAACCAAGCTAATTAATATCTTTCAACCGTTAGATGGAAACTTAGTTTGTCACACAAAAATGAAATGTATTTCATTTAGGTTTGAGTAACCGTACCTAAACATGTACACTTAGTTGGTTCACAAATAGTTAACCAATGGTTATCCATATGAGCACTTTCATATTAACCGTATTCATCTTTCTCATAACTAGTTCAAATGACTCATAAGAACTAGTTGAAGAGTTGTTCAATTTCTTAGGTCTTTATTCATAGACACAATTGAAACAAAATCGGTAGGATCCATTTGAATCAATTCATGAACTATATAGCCACGGTTTGCAAAGATTGCATTCCTTATAATTTATTGTTTTAAGTTCATGAACTACCGATTTGAGAAATAACCATCTTGGGTATGCGTATGGGTATGCATACCTTAGCTACCGGATTTGAGTTTACAAACTCAGCAGAAATTTTCGGTTCGAAAACTTCAGTGGGTATGCGTACGGGTATGCGTACCTAAGGTGACTGGTTTACTAGTTTGCAAACTGCAAATTCAGCAGAAATTTTCGGTATGAAAACTTCCGCTGGTACGCGTACTCAACCTATCTCCTTCACCAATACCGTATGCACACATATGCACACACTTGGTTTTCGGCACATGGATTTATACACTAATGTGCGAACACACTATATATGCTTATATCCATAGTTGATAATCTCAAGTCTACATTTCAATCATTGAAACATTCTTCTATAATGTTATAACAATCGTTATTCACGACTATCTTCATCAAAGCTATTTTCAAGATTGAAACGTCATCATGACTTTCGTCACGGGTAAATATGAAAATGGTTAAAGCAAAAGCATACCAACACATATTTCGAGAAAAAGATAGGCGAGTAAACTCGGCTCGAAATAGCAAATGTGTATGTATGAAAACTATCATACTTATACGACTTTTATCTCAAGAGTAGGAGATAGAGTAGACTTTTGAGTGATAGATAAGTTCAAGTCTCCACATACCTTTTAGTCGGATGAAGTTCCACTTGTTCCTCGAGTAGTTCTTCGTCTTCGTAAGATGGTCGCCATGGATTCTGGAGCTCAACTACACTTAACTATCCTAGACCGAGACTTAGTCATAAGTAAACTAGAAATCAAGACATATAGTTTTGATCACTAATATTGAAAAACATGCTTGAGATAGCAACGCATGTGAGTTCGACCGAGCAATGCTCTAACAATCTTCGTCTTTGTCAATTTTAGTTCCAAAACTATCAATACATATGGATTACAAAATAGATAAAACTCTGTAGCTTCTCGTCCACATGCTTGATCTCCTTGGTGCTTCAACATTACCCGAAAACTTCGTCTTTTCCAAGTACTCCCATGATTCCATAGATGTTCAGTTCAGCATCATAGTTGTTGAAGTTCCGTAGCCATAACAATGAAAAAACAAAAGCTCTCGATCATTGTTATACAGTGTCATAGTATTATTACTGTTAGAGCATTGCTCGGCGAACTCGTATGCGTTGCTATCTCAAACATGTTTGTCAATGTTAGTGATCAAAACTATAATTCTTGATTTTTAGCCTACATAGCTAAAGGTATCGGACTAGAATAGAAAGTGTAGTTGAGCTCATGAACTCCATGGCAATCATCATACAAGACGAAGGATTACTCAAGGAACTGGTGGATCTTCATCGACTAAAAGTTATGTGGAGACTTGAACTTATCTGTCACTCAAAAGTCTATCTATTCTATCTCCTACTCTTGAGACAAAAGTCGTTTTGATATATAGACTTTCATCTTTACCTAGTGACGAAAGTCATGTTATGTTTCAATCACTTTGAAAATTGCTCTGACGAAAAATAGTCTGTGAATAACGGCTATATCCTTCCTCTGAGAATGTTTCAATGATTGAAATGAGAGTTTAGATTACATAACCATTGGTAGGATATAAGCATTGTTGTGGAAACATATATATATATATATATATAAGTCCTTATTCCTTGAACCAAAGTTTGTGAACTTTGTTGATCAAGAGAAATGGAAGTGGCGGGAGCCAAGTCCGCGAACTAAGTCCGCGGCCCGAATTTCTGCTGGAGTTTGTGAACTCCTTCCATGAGCTTAAGTCCGCGAACCCAATCCGTGAACTTGAGCAGGTTATATCTAAAACCGGTTGTTCTTAAACTCATGTTTATTTAAACTAAGGAATGCTTTTGCAAACCGTGGCTATAAAGTTCATGAAGCGATTCGAGTGAATCAAACCGTATTTACTTCGATTGTGTCTTGTGTAGTTACATAAGATCTAAGCAATTGAACAACTCTCTAACTAGTTCATTTGAGTCATTTTATCTAGTTATGGTGAAGAAGAATATGGTTTATATGAAAGTAATCATATGGCTAACCATTTGGTTAACTATTTTTGAACCAACAAATGTTAATGTTTCGGAACGGTTCGCAAACCCAAAATTGGACATTTCATTTGTGTGTAACAAGCTAAGTTTTTGATCCAACGATTGAGAAATATTATCTTGAATCTAATCAGGTTTTCATCTAACAGTGAATATTGAATGCTTTGTTACCAAGCAAACATTGATTGCAAACCCTGATTTGAAAACTATATAAGGTAGAACTCTAGCAAATGGGAAACCTAATCCCCACACCTTACGTGTGATACTAGTTGCATAGCTAGAGTCGATTCTCCTTTAACCTTTGGTTTCTTCTTCTAAACCAGGTTAACGACTTAAAGACTTCATTGGGATTGTGAAGCCAGAAAGATACTACTTTTCTTGTAGTTGTGTGATCTGATCTTGCTGTTTCTATCGTACGAGTACAATTGAAATAATTGGCTTGAGATTTTATATCTCCGATATACAAGATAGAAAAGTAATCACAAACACTTCGTCTCATCGTTTGTGATTCCACGATATCTTTTTTTCGCTGCGTTGATTAAGATTATTGTGAGGTGATCAATAATACTAGGCTATTCTTCGGGAATATAAGACTGGTTTATTGATTGGTTCCTGTTCACTTTGATTTATCAAAAGACGGAACAAAACTCGTAGGTATATTCGTGGGAGACGAATTTATCTGTTATCGTAGACTTTTCTATGTGATACAGATTTGTTTATTAAAGTCTTTGACTTTGGGTCGTAGCAACTCTTAGTTATGGGTGAGATCAGCTAAGGGAATCAAGTACGTAGCATCCTGCTGGGATCAGAGGCGTAGGAGCATAACTGTACCTTGGATCAGTGTGAGATTGATTGGGGTTCAACTACAGTCCAGACCGAAGTTACTTTGGAGTAGGCTAGTGTCTGTAGTGGCTTAATACAGTGTGTGTTCAATCTGGAATAGGTCCCGAGGTTTTTCTGCATTTGCGGTTTCCTCGTTAACAAAATTATGGTGTGTTTTATTTCTATTCCGCATTATATTTGTTTATATAATTGAAATATCACAGATTGTGTGTTGTTCAATCAATTAGAATATCTGACCTTTTGGTTGTTGATTTAAATTGATTGACACTTGGATATTGGTATTTAGTACCATCCAAGTTATCTCTCTAGTATTTGACAAAGACTCGCAGATTTCTATTTGCTTGACTATATATCAAATCGAGAGATTGAGATATAAACTCTTTGATATACTTTTTATCTGGATTGAGTCTGACTGTCTAGTTGATTCTCTAGAAAGTATTTCAGAGTTATTACATACAGATTGCTAAGCGAAATATTGGGTGGTGGTGTTAGACCCTTGCTTTTTCAATTGGTATCAGAGCAGGCAAACACGTTCAAGACCTTACAAGTCTGTGTTTGTGGCAAGCTGAGTCTGAGGACAGAATCTCTTCTACGCGTACCAAGATGTCTTCTAGAGCTTTTAACTATGCCAAATGTCTTGGGAATACCTCAAAGGATTACTCCTTAGCTGATTATTCCGAATCTCGAGGTAAGAAGATTGTTTCATCATGTGATGACATATCTCTCTCTGATGAGACATTGAGCACTATGGCAAAAGCTGAAATGAAGCTCACCAGAATCTCAAATAACTCTGCTGAGATTATTGATTTTCAGGATCATGATCAGCTAATTGATGAATTTGAAAAGTCTCTTGATCGAGAACATGAACTCTACAGCATCATTGAGTCTTTCTCTAAGAATATTGATAAACTACTCCAAGAAACTACTCTACAGCGTGAAAAGATTAGTGCTCTTGAAGATATAGTTAAGGAAGACTCAATTAGAGAGAAACGTTTGATCGAGACGCATTCATCAAAACTTAACAGGCTTCGTGTCAAAAAAGAGAAACTAGAAGCATCTCTTACTCTAGCCAATGAACAGTGCAGTTCCTTGGAAAAGGAAAACTCTGTGTTAAGGAGGAATTCTTCGGTACAAACTAATTCTCATGGATTGCAGTACATGAAGGATCTTCCAGTAGAAGTTTGTGTCAAGAAAGGTTTATATAACTTACAATCTTCTCATATGGCTATGAAGTCAAAACAGGTGTCGTTTGTTGCTTCTCCTCCACGAACCTGTACTTTCTGTGGGAGAAAGAATCACTATGCTATCCATTGTTTTGCGAGAAGGAAACAAATTTCTAAACTTCATAATTTTCTTATTTCCACTGTCAATGGAACATATAGTCATTTGACTACTGCAGTGAATCGCATGCCCACAGAAAACCAGAAGTTTTATAAATATGATCTCTTTCCTAGAAATCATCACAGAGTTCAAATGCATTCTAGTGGTATAAATTTTTGTGTTGCCGATAAAAGCATTCCCTGTGTTTATAAGACTGGTTCTGGTAAATCTAAGTCTACAAAATGGATTCCTATCCATTCTGATCCTCTTGAACCAGTTGCAAGAGGTCCTAGATTTAGTCCCCAGAAAAAGCCTTTTGACGGATATGTTAAACACACCGTGTCTTACCCTTCTGGGATGAAAGATAATCGAAGAAAGGCGAAGAACACGAAGATCAAACTGTCAGATGATATATACAACTCCTTTATCGATGACCACAGTGGAACTAAATTCCACTCTACCACCTGACTCCAGGTATTCTTTTCCTTGTTTCTAACTTGAGAGGTGCAAGGAAATTTATTGAGAAATGCTCAAGTATGTTGTATATTATTTCAGTTTCGGTTTTTGTGCAAGTTTTTTTTTGTGCTAACAGTCCACAAACGTCCGCGTCCTCCTCTTGAGAGTTCTTAGGGTTTCCATAAACAAGAGTTTCCTTCTCCTATTTACATATACATATATATTACTCTATATTGTGTCTCTCCATCCCTATCAAAAAATTACATGGAGAACTCTGCAAAATCTCAAGAGATTGTGCATCTTGATATGGAGGAAGACGCTCAAGGACGTGAGTCAATTCAAGAGCTGGTCCTAAAAAGATGCTTGAAAGAAAGGATCACAACTCCTGGATTAATGATTCTGTCAAAGATTTGATTCGTGTTCAGAACGATTCAAAGTTCGAGTTTGCAAATCTTCAACTGCAAATAAACCAACTCTTAGATGGTCAGGCCAGAATCCTTGCTAATCAGAATATTCTGATACGGAATCAAAAGAAGCTCATTATGGACTGCACCAAGGCTAGACAACTTGCTCGGGTTGTTGATCGCAAAGTTAGTGTTCTAACTCATGAACATGGTGTGTCTACAGACAAGAGAATAAAGGAAATCAGTGATACCTTCTTCGATGGATTCATTGAAAGATATGAGGTTCTCAACGAACTTTGATTCTCTTCTTATTGTCTAGTAAATCTTCTATTTTTCTTGTATTTATTAGAAGAATAACTAGAGTTTAGAATACCCATTATTGTGATTACACATAGCTATGTCCAACGTTTTCATTTTCATGTTTTTAGATTTATTGGTTTAAATTATAAACTTGTTTGGAAGATGATTTTTGCAATATTAATCTTTATGGTTTTATATATTGCAATATTGTTATGGGATTTGTGTGTTTACGTCCGTGAACTTGATCGTCCCATATCTTGTCAAAAGTAAAGTCTTTCGTATGTCGATATGCAGGTATTGATAAAAGAATGAATGGACTTTTGACAAATACAAAAGTTAAGCCTATATTGTCAATTATTGATGGAAGATAGGTTAAAATCTTTTGTTTGCAAGGATTGTGTATATTGTATGTCATTCTGCGAATGGTGATGGAAAATAGAATGAATCCTTGTGTATTCCGCAGTAACTGATCTTCCCTGATCCATATTTTATGTATTACTATGAGGCTCCGTAAAGTGTCTTATGTTGAGCATTAAACAACCAAGTTGATTATTTTTGATTAGCTATGTTGTTGTTCCGTAAGGTACTTTATGGCGAGCATTTTCAACAAAGTTAATCATCTTGTTTGGTTATTTAGTTGTTGCTCCGTAAGTTTTCTTATGTCGAGCATGACCAATTAAATTGATTACTTTTGTGATTAATTTGGTTGTGTATTTCAATTAGATTAATTATGGGTTCTCTTGTGATTAATCTAATTGTATTTTTTAAGTCTCCATAACTTCACTTATGTTTGAGCATTTGTCGATTAAATTAATCATAGGTTCTCTTGTGGTTAATTTAATTGAACTTTTTGGATTCAAATTCATACTTGTATGTGATTTGTTATGTCCAAATAAATCCTTCTTTTCTTTCGAAATTAAGGTCGCTCTTGTTGTTCTTTCGGGAATGACATTTAATGGGGGAGAGTTCTTTTGAACTTGCGCTTAATTGCCATATCATTGTGGGGAGTGCGACTATGGAATATTATAGGAGTTATCTTGTATATTGATAAACTCCTTGATGAATGCATTTAGCTTCGGCTTTATGATTGCATCTAAAGAACAAGTTGATATTTTTGCTTTCTTTTGATCAAGAAATGTCTCTTTCGGAAATTTCATTTGGATCCCGTTCTTGTACCTTTGCCAATTTTATTGACAAAAAGGGGGAGAATTAATATGTAGTTCACACTACAAATACATATGGTTTTCGGATCATTATGTAAGGGGGAGTGGTTTCCATGTGAGATGGAGTATTGACTAAGGGGGAGTGATACATATCATCATAGTATTGTTGTTGAAGTTGTGATACAATTGAACTTTGATGTTGTGTAATGATACTATGACACTGTATAACAATGATTAGAACTATTGTTTTCTTATTGTTATAGCTACATATTTTCAACAACGATGATGCTAAACTTACAACCTTTGGGATCATTGGAGTACTTGGAAATGACGAAGATTTCGAGTAATGTTGAAGATTAGGCATGTGGAATAGAGCTACAAAAGTTAATTTATTTATTTATTGTATTCCATATGTATTAATAGTTTTTCCACTAAAATTGACAAAGGGGGAGATTGTTAGAGCATTGCTCGGTCGAACTCGTATGCGTTGCTATCTCAAGCATGTTTGTCAATGTTAGTGATCAAAACTATAAGTCTTGATTTTTAGCCTACATAGCTAAAGGTCTCGGACTAGGATAGAAAGTGTAGTTGATCTTAAGAACTCCTTGACAATCATCATACAAGACAAAGGACTACTCAAGGAACTGGCGGATCTTCATCGACTAAAAGGTACGTACTTGAACTTATCTGTCACTCAAAAGTCTATCTATTCTATCTCCTACTCTTGAGACAAAAGTTGTCTTGATATATAGACTTTCATTATGCACATTTTCTATTTCGAGCCGAGTTTAACTCGCCTATCTATTTCTCGAAATATGTGTTGGTAAGCTTTCGCTTTAGCCGAATTCATATTTACCTAGTGACGAAAGTCATGTAATGTTTCAATCACTTTGAAAATTGATCTGGCGAAAAATGGTCTGTGAATAATGGTTATATCCTTCCTCTGAGAATGTTTCAATGATTGAAATGAGAGTTTAGATTACATAACCATTGGTAGGATATAAGCATTGTTGTGGAAACACATATATGTATAAGTCCTTATTCCTTGAACCAAAGTTTGAGAACTTTGTTGATAAAGAGTAATGGAAGTGGCGTGAGCCAAGTCCGCGAACTGGCGGAAGTTCTCGACCCGAGAATTTCTGCTGGAGTTTGTGAACTCCTTCCATGAGCTTAAGTCCGCGAACCCATTCCGCGAACTTGAGCAGGTTATATCTAGAACCGGTTGTTCTTGAACTCATGTTTATTTAAACTACGGAATGCTTTTTCAAACCGTGGCTATAAAGTTCATGAACCGATTCGAGTGAATCAAACCGGTTTTGCTTCCATTGTGTCTTGTGTAGTTACATAAGATCTAAGCAATTGAAAAACTCTATAACTAGTTCATTTGAGTCATTTGAACTAGTTATGGTGAAGAAGAATATGGTTTATATGAAAGTAATCATATGGCTAACCATTTGGTTAACTATTTTTGAACCAACAAATGTTAATGTTTCGGAACGGTTCGCAAACCCAAAATTGGACATTTCATTTGTGTGTAACAAGCTAAGTTTTTGATCCAACGGTTGAGAAATATTATCTTGAATCTAATCAGGTTTTCATCTAACAGTGAATATTGAATGCTTTGTTACCAAGCAAACATTGATTGCAAACCCTGATTTGAAAACTATATAAGGTAGAACTCTAGCAAATGGGAAACCTAATCCCCACACCTTACGTGTGATACTAGTTGCATAGCTAGAGTCGATTCTCCTTTAACCTTTGGTTTCTTCTTCTAAACCAGGTTAACGACTTAAAGACTTCATTTGGATTGTGAAGTCAGACCGATACTACTTTTCTTGTAGTTGTGTGATCTAATCTTGATGTTTCTATCGTACGAGTACAATTGAAATAATTGGCTTGAGATTTTATATCTCCGATAGACAAGATAGAAAAGTAATCACAAACACTTTGTCTCATCGTTTGTGATTCCACAATATCTTTTTTCGCTGCGTCGATTAAGATTATTTTGAGGTGATCAATAATAATAGGCTGTTCTTCGGGAATATAAGACCGGTTTATTGATTGGTTCCTGTTCACCTTGATTTATCAAAAGACGGAACAAAACTCGTAGGTATGTTCGTGGGAGACGGATTTATCTATTACCGTAGACTTTTCTGTGTGATACATATTTGTTTATTAAAGTCTTCGACTTTGGGTCATAGCAACTCTTAGTTGTGGGTGAGATCAGCTAAGGGAATCAAGTATGTAGCATCATGCTGGGATCAGAGGCGTAGGAGTATAACTGTACCTTAGATCAGTGTGAGATTGATTGGGGTTCAACTACAGTCCAGACCGAAGTTAATTTGGAGTAGGCTAGTGTCTGTAGCGGCTTAATACAGTGTGTTCAATCTGGACTAGGTCCCGGGGGTTTTCTGCATTTGCGGTTTCCTCGTTAACAAAATTCTGGTGTCTGTGTTATTACTATTCTGCATTATATTTGTTTATATAATTGAAATATCACAGGTTGTGCGTTGTTCAATCAATTAGAATGTCCGACCTTTTGTTTGTTGATTTAAATTGATTGACACTTGGATATTGGTCTTTGGTACCATCCAAGTTATCTCTCTAGTATTTGACAAAGACTCGCAGGTTTCTATTTGCTTGACTATATATCAAATCGAGAAATTGAGATATAAACTCTTTGATATACTTTTTATCTAGATTGAGTATGACTGTCTAGTTGATTCTCTAGAAAGTATATTGGAGTTTGTCCATACATATTACTAATCGAATTGTTGGGTGTGTTTGTTGTACCCCCGCTTTTTCAAATACACAACATCAAAGTTCTTATATCACAACTTCGACAACAATACCATGGTGATATGTATCACTCCCCCTTAGTCAATACTTCGTCTCAACACAAAACCACTCCCCCTTACATAATTATCCGAAAACCATATGTATTTGTAATGTGAACTACATATTAATTCTCCCCTTTTTTTCAATAAAAATTGGCAAAGGTATGAAAACGGGATCCTAATGAATTTTCATGGAGACACTTCAAGACCAAAGACAAGTACATATCAACTTTGTTTAGATGCAATCATAAAGCCGAAGCTAAATGCATTCATCACGGAGTTTATAAATCTACAAGATAACTCCTCAAATATTCCTCAGCCGCACTCCCCACAAAGATATGGAAATTAAGCGCAAGTTTAAAAGAACTCTCCCCCATTTGATGTCATTCCCGAAAGAACAACAAGAGCGACCTTACTTTTACAAGAAAAGAAGGGTTTCTTTGGACACCAAAAACCACAAAATGATTTTGTATCCAAAAATTCTCAATTAAACTAATCACAAGAGAACCCATGATTTATTTAATCGGAATACACAACCAAATTAATCATAAACGAATCTATGATTTGTTTAGTTGGAAATGCTCACATAAGAATACTTATGGAGCCGCACAGTATATACATAAAATATGGATCAAGGAAGATCAATACTGCGGAATATACAAAGATTCATTCTATCTTCATCACTATTTGCATAACGACATATAATAGACATAATCTTTGTAAACAAAAGATTTTAACCTATCTTCCATCAAAAAAATTGACATAATAGGCTACTTTTGTTTGTCAAAAGTTTATCGATCTTGTATCAATGCATGCATATTGATATATGAAAGAGATAAATTTTGACATCGTATGGGACAATAATAGTTCACGGACGCAAACACACATATCCCATAACAATTTGCAATATATAAAACCATAAAGATTAATACTGCAAAAATTAACCTTTGTCATTAGAAGGTAGAATCAATCTTTTTCGCACGGATTTACACCAAGGATAGCTACCAAAGGCGTATAAAAAGATTTTCTTAACAAGGAAGAATATACAAAGTCATTAACGACCATGCAACATAGTTCACAAGATGGTTGTGAACATTCAAGAGTCCCATAGCAATGCGTGCTACTGCCATTCTTGAACTTTGTTATTTGTGATTCACCAACAACATTCTTCTAAAGCTAGAAAAGAGCTTAGAAGAGAGGTACTCCAAGAATCCAAGTGCCCAAGTCCAGGAGAAATGGAACAAGT
This sequence comes from Papaver somniferum, assembly GCF_003573695.1. NCBI lineage: Eukaryota > Viridiplantae > Streptophyta > Magnoliopsida > Ranunculales > Papaveraceae > Papaver > Papaver somniferum. Next base: position 125,278,694 of record NC_039364.1, read on the forward strand.
GCGACGAAACGGAGCAAAACACTCAAAAACAAGAGACAGGACAAGGACCATTATTAACTCATCCAAATTCAGTAATTCTCATCTCTATTTTGAAGAGAATTCAAAGAGGAAGAGAATTCAAAAATTAATGAGGTCATTCCGAGTTCGGACGAAGAAGTTACGGCCAAAACAAGTTTACCGAATATCGAAGTTAAGTATGCATACGGGTTTGCAAACGAATTTACGTATCCTGGAGCAGTATGCAAACGGGTATGCGTACCTAAACCCCTGAATTTTGATTTTAAATGATGTTATGCATACCTGGTATGTGTAGCATGTAGTCCAAACATCCCGAACTATTATTTTCAAACCTAAACATTTAAGAACCTTAAACACAGATCAAGTTAGGTAGAAAAGAACGATAAGAAATGTACGTGAATCATTATAAGTTCTCTAAGCAAATAAAAGCACAAATCTTGCTCAAGTTTATAGACATACCTTTTTAGATGAATCCAACTGAATTCTACAACCTTACCAAACATAATCTGTGGGCCCCAATTTTCGTGTTTTCCTCGCCGTATACATAACAGGGCATTCCTTGGTGAGGATGCTCTTAAAACACACTCAAGTTGTGTTGAGGTGAACAAAGTCTTGCTCACCACAAGTGAATTTTGGATTATCATCAAAGAGATCACTTTTAAAACCTTTCACATCCAAATCCATCTTTCCAAAGAACTCTTTAAGTTCCAACATCATGGATACTGCCTTCTCCATAGTCATGGAATTTTCTGGGAGATCATTCCTTTTCACACTCAAAGTGTCATTGACTTTCTTTGGAACCCACTTATGAGTGCGTTTAGAAACAACAAGAACCTTCTTCCCGTTACTCTCTTCAAGATTTCTCGAAAGAGGATTGGATTTACTATTCTTTTGCAAGTTAGTCTTTCTCCAACTGGGAACATCGGATCTTGTCTTCGTCTTTACGAAGTTGTTGATGGTGGTTTTTCGAGTAAGTCTAAAATTGTAAAACCAATCGGACTTTGCTTCAACACGTCCTAGTGTTGCCGAGCGCTAACCCTAAACAGGGTAATCTCGTTATTGAAAGAAGCTCGAATGAGCTAAACTATCTAAAACAGTCTCAAAAAATGTCGCAACCGTTCAACTTTGCCAGCCTAGTTGGACGACTTAGATCTTCCTAAAAACTATTAAAGAAGTGTCAGCATGGTCCTTGGCGGCCCCATTTCCCCCTTGGACGATCGACTTGGCTACGAAAAGCCTATAGGGTGCTCGATCGCTTGCACAAACTCGAGCAGGCACGTTGTATTCGAAACCCTCAATTCGGGTTGCAGAAGTTTACAACTGTCACGAATTGATCGTGTTCGTCCAACTTGGATAGCCTAATTAGACGGCCTAGATCGCATTTCGGACAGTCAAGGGAGTAAGCATGGGTCCACCACCGACCCAATTTTATCCTCACTTGATCGACTTACTCAAGGAAGTCAATGACACACAAAATCGTTCGATTGAACTAGGATGATCGCGCAACCTTGAAAACCCTAAATTGAATAAGCGGCGTTATACAACTGCCGCTAATCGATCGTATCTGTCCAACTTCGCCAGCCTAGTTGCATGGCTTAGATCGTGTTTCAAACGATCAAGGAGGTGTCAACGCGTTCATCATCGAACCAACTCCACATGTGGCCGATCGAATTGCTCATAGCAAGTCCAAAACACATAAAACCGCCGGCCCAAACATAGGTGTTTGCGATATTTTCAAAACCCTAAAATCACTTTGCGGCAACACATTACTGCCGCAAATCGATCTCGACCACTCATCTTCACCAGCTGATTTGAGTGGCTTAGATTTAATCTTAAAAATCCCCGAAGATGTCAACGTGATCATTGTAGACCCACCTTTGCACGTGATTGACTGGCCTACGCAATCTAGGGCTCAATGCCTCGAAACGCACGCCCAAAGAGGGGTTGGCCGCACGGCCTCCTAAAACCTAAAATTGTGTCAATGGCAGTTTGAAACTGCCGCAAATGATAACGACCATTCAACTTTGTCAGCCTAGTTGGATGGTATAGATTTATTTTTAGAAAGAAAGCAAAGCAAAGCAACATTATGAAGACCGGCCATCCTTCTTCCACATGAAGTGATCGTCTAAGTAATGGTGTGTCTCTAAAGCCACCAAACGATCACCCAAAGTTGGTCGATCAAGCTTCCACTTTTAAGACGTTTATTCACGACTTATTCAATCAAGCTCAAAAAACAATAATGCTTCATACGCATCGATTAGTTTGAGCTGCTTAAATGCGATGCTTCACATGCATCGAATACATACAATGTTTTTATTGGCCTCATAAACAACTTTGTTGTTTCACCTAATAGCACCATGCTATTCCCCGCGGTGGGTCTCATGACTTGACCCACTTATTCGAGACATCAAACATGTCACAAACTGGGGGATGCTTACTGGGGTATTGGTCTGGCGATTTACAACGTGCAGCGTGCAACGCGCTCATTACGAGAACAAGTTAGGAAAAGACGGATGGTTAACAATGATGGAGTAGTGGGTGAAGGTGTGATCACGCAATATTCACCACCTCTTACACAACTCTATTACTCCACCACTTAACTTTCTCCACTTCCTAAGAGATCAGGGTTGCGCTCAAATGACTTGTATAAATAGGTTTTCAACCTATTTCGACAATAAGAACACAAGTGTTATTAACACAGTATCCAGAAAACACCAAGAACTGATAGCTTACATTCTGCAAGCCAATTCCACATTCTGATACAAGTCATAAAACAGCCACACCTTCACAATTCAACATTTTGATCTCAAACACCTTCTTCACTTCCCTCCCTAAGATCAACCCCTTCTCCTTCACTTTGTGACCGAATTGAATCTGGAACAGCCATTTCTTGGTTTATGCCAGAGTCTTACAGATTGATCTCTCGAATCTAAAAGTACTCCCGTGCAGTGCATTGTTTAGGGTTTGAATTCGTTCCTCATCAACACACCCAAATTTACCAAAAACAGCAGAACCAGTTTTTACCCTCAAACATAAGTTATCCTTTTGATAACCATTACGATTGTGAAAAGGATTTGTATGACGTTTATAGGCAAAAATAAGTTTATCACAACACTGATTCCTTTGTCTAAAGGTTGGACAGTTACAACCTGTAGCATTAAGGGGATTATCCTTAACATATGATCTTGGTTTCACAACTTCTTGTGATGCCCGAACAAGAACATCATGAAGTTTCTCATTCCTTATAGGGAAACGACATCTCTTTTCTAGGTGACCTTTATTTCCGCAATAGTGGCAAACATAAGGAATGTTCTTACCTCGATCCGTATGTGCTGACTTTGGAGGTTGATATACTTTGCTCTTTCGAACCTTAACTTCCTGTGAAGGTATTTCACTTTTCCCATCAGTGGAAACCTTTTATTGAGAAGAATCACTAGCCTTGACAAATTTTACCTCTTTACTAATACTTGGAGCATCTATTCCCTTATAGCCCAATCCTCGTGTATCACGATGATTTTTACTTGCTCCTAGCATAGTGGTTAATTTGCTTGAACTAGTATTGAACTTTTTCAAGTCATCTTCCAATATCTTGATTTTATGAAGAGCAGCAACTAAATCGGCCTCAAGGCGTTTTTCTCGATCGAGACAAGCACTTTCTATGTCATCAAAACTAATTTGTTGAGAGTTAAACCTTGCTTCAGATTCTGCAAGTTTCTCTTCCAACAAAAAGTACTTTTGATAAAGATTATCACATTCAAGTGACTTTATACGTAGGTTTTCCTCAGAATCCTTGAGGATCGATTCGTTAGAACGATTCGAAAAATAAACACCTGCATAAAATCTTCTCAATTTCTTGTTTTCTCGACAGAGAGGAGTCAGAAGAGGTGAGACATGAGAAGTTGTAATCTTCTTTATATTCCACGAATCCAAAAACTTTACATACTCTGAGACTTCCTCATCAACATCTCTATCAATATCTGAATCACCTTTATCAGAAAATTCATCCAACTGTTATTCTATGGGAGTTTCCCAATCAACAGTATTTTACATCAAGAGAATGTTTAGATATTGACTTAGATGTGACAGTTTTATCAGGTGAATCCAAGCTTTTAGAATCATCTGGTAATTTCCGAACTGGTACGTTATTAGAGATAGACTCGTTCATAATCAGATCGCTACAAACACAGACTTATAAGGTCTTTAACGTGTTTTCTTGCTCTGATACCAATTGAAAAAGCAGGGGTCTAACAACCTCACCCAATATTTCGATTAGCAATCTGAATGTACTAACTCCAATATACTTTCTAGAGAACCAACTAGACAGTCAGACTCAATCTAGATAAAAGTATATCAAAGAGATAATATCTCAATCTCTCGATTTGATCAATACTCAAGCAAATGGAAATCTGCGAGTCTTTATTAAATACTAGAGAGATAAACTTCGATGGTACCAAAGACCAACATCCAAGTGTCAATCAATTTAAATCAACAACCAAAGGTTGGATATTCTAATTGATTAATCTTAACACACAACCTGTTATATTTCAATTATATAACAAAATATAATGCGGAATAGAAATAACACAGACACCAGAAATTTTGTTAACGAGGAAACCGCAAATGCAGAAAAACCCCGGGACCTAGTCCAGATTGAACACCACACTGTATTAAGCCGCTACAGACACTAGCCTACTACAAACTAACTTCGGTCTGGACTGTAGTTAAACCCTAATCAATATCACACTGATTCAAGGTACAGTTACGCTCCTTACGTCTCTGATCCCAGCAGGATACTACGCACTTGATTCCCTTAGCTGATCTCATCCACAACCAAGAGTTTCTACGACCCAAAGTCGAAGACTTTAATAAACAAATTTGTATCACACAGAAAATTCTACGATGATAGATAAATCTGTCTCCCATAGATAAATCTATGAGTTTTGTTTCGTATTTGGATAAATCAAGGTGAACAGGAACTAATTGATAACCCGGACTTATATTCCCGAAGAACAGCCTAGTATTATCAATCACCTCATAATAATCTAAATCGTATGGTACCGAAACTAAATATTGTGGAATCACAAACGATGAGACGAAGATGTTTGTGATTTCTTTTTATCTTGCCCTATCGGAGATATAATCTCAAGTCAATTATTCAATTGAACTCGTACGATAGAAAATGGCAAGATTAGATCGCTCAACTACAAGAGAAGTAGTTTCGTCTGGCTTCACAATCCCAATGAAGTCTTTCAGTTGTTAACCTACAGGGTCTCGAGAAGAAACCTAAGGTTAAAGGAGAATCGACTATAGCAAAGCCAACTAGTATCACATAGGAGGTGTGGGGATTAGTTTTTCCAGTTGCTAGATGTCTCCTTTTTATAGTTTTCAAATCAGGGTTTGCAATCCAAGTTACCTTGGTAACAAAGCATTCAATATTAACCGTTAGATGAAAAACCTGATTCAACCAAGCTAATTAATATCTTTCAACCGTTAGATCGAAAATTAGCTTGTCACACACAAATGAAATGTATTTCATTTAGGTTTGAGTAACCGTACCTAAACGTGTACACTTAGTTGGTTCACAAATAGTTAACCAATGGTTAGCCATATGAGCACTTTCATATTAACCGTATTCATCTTTCTCATAACTAGTTCAAATGACTCATAATAACTAGTTGAAGAGTTGTTCAATTGCTTAAGTCTTTATTCATAGACACAATTGAAAAAAAATCGGTTTGATCCATTTGAATCAATTCATGAGCCACGGTTTGCAAAGATTGCATTCCTTATAATTTATTGTTTTAAGTTCATGAACTACCGATTTGAGAAATAACCAGCTTGGGTACGCGTATGGCTACGCGTATCTTAGCTACCGGATTTGAGTTTACAAACTCAGCAGAAATTTTCGGTTCGAAAACTTGCGTGGGTACGCGTACAGGTATGCGTACCTAAGGTGACTGGTTTACTAGTTTGCAAACTACAAACTCAGCAGAAATTTTTGGTATGAAAACTTCCGCTGGTACGCGTACTCAACCTGTCTCCTTCACCAATACCGTATGCACACAGCTGGTTTCTGGCACATGGATTTATACACTAATGTGCGAACACACTATATATGCTTATATTCATATTTGGTAATCTCAAATCTACATTTCAATCATTGAAACATTCTTCTATAATGTTATAACAATTGTTATTCATGACTATCGTCATCAATGCTATTTTCAAGATTGAAACGTCATCATGACTTTCGTCACGGGTAAAGATGAAAATGGTTAAAGCAAAATATTACCAACACATATTTCGAGAAAAAGATAGGCGAGTAAACTCGGCTCGAAATAGCAAATGTGTATGTATGAAAACTATCATACTTATACGACTTTTGTCTCAAGAGTAGGAGATAGAGTAGACTTTTGAGTGATAGATAAGTTCAAGTCTCGACATACCTTTTAGTCGCATGAAGTTTCACTTGTTCCTCGAGTAGTTCTTCGTCTTCGTAAGATGATCGACATGGAGTCTGGAGCTCAACTACACTTAATTATCCTAGACCGAGACTTAGTCATAAGTAAACTAGAAATCAAGACATATAGTTTTGATCACTAATATTGACAAACATGCTTGAGATAGCAACACATGCGAGTTCGACCGAGCAATGCTCTAACACAATACATAAGTCAGGCCTTTGTGAATAGATTTACCAAGAACACAAACAAGTCATGAGCAGTTATACTAAATCACACATATTGGTTGTTCACAAGATATGCAATGAATAACAATACCAATAACACCTGGCGATTTCCTTTTCGATTCATAAACAAGTTTATGAACTTACTTCCTTAAAACACATGTAAAACATCGTTTCTTAGGATGAAATCCTCACCTCATACCCACACATAATCACAATAGCATTTAAACGATTACGTCGATGTCTTATCTACAAAGTTTAATGGTTAAGCAATAACCTCGTATTGTATTCCTTAATACTATGTCTATCTAGAGTGTTCATGCTTCGTAGTTTTGTTTTCAATATGCACAACTTGAAAGATACGTTAGAGAATGAAACAGTTCAAGTCAAATATCACTAACCTCAAGTGGAATGATGATGTTGTCGTTGTAGATTCTTACTTCTTCACTTCTTCAAGTCTTCGCAATACTTGTAATGTCTCATATCCTAATAATTTCAAGCTAACCTATACGAAGTTGACTCTAGTACATAATAAAGCGACTCTTAAATGAGTTTTGATTCACTAAAATATGACAACCAAACTTGACATACCAATGCTTGGTGGGTTCAACCGAGCTATGCTCTAACAATCTCCCCCTTTGTCAATTTTAATGACAAAACTCTTACAATCATGTGGATAAATAAATTACAAGAATTCATTACGCATACGCTTGATTCCTGAATTCAACATCATAATAACCTGTATACATTCAATCCTTAAATGCCATTGTTGACATTATAACAACAAAGTTAATACTCCCCCTAAAGGTGAGATAGGTAGATTTTATCAATCCGCACGTCTTTGTTATACCAATTAATATGATATGTTACTCCCCCTTAGTCTATGCTTTCACTCTTTCATTAGATAAACGTTTAAGCACAATTGTCCTTTTCCTTAATGATACCAATCAATATAAAATCAATGCCAGTATCACTTTTTTACTCCATATATTTCTCCCCATTTTTGTCACAAAATAACAAAGAAACGAAAAAATAAAGGACAAACCGAAAAGAATCTTACAAATCTCAAAATAGACTTGCAAACCTATATAGTTAAGCATGAGGGTTCCACACACCATTTTTGATAACCAATATCAAAACCGAAACTACAAAGTAATTTGTTTTGATATGTTATCAAGGAAATAATTGTCCGAAGCAATTTTCCCAATTTAGTTTAGCAAACCAAAAATCAACTAAGCACGTTAGTCCCTTTGCTAAATCGATTGTACAAATACAACCGCTTCGTTCGATAAGACCAAAATAAAGATAACTCTATTTTTCTCATCAGGTTCTAATTATCCATATAACTTAGACCTTTAAATTTTAAACAAGACAAGTACTAGGTTAGTTAACTAGCATTTCTTATTAAGGCATTCGATTAGACTTGAATAACCGAAACCTCCACTTTGATAAGTCTAACTAAGATAAACTTAGATTCTCTTATCCGGAATCGAATTGGACTAAACAATCCATCCCGTAGACTTTTTCTTTCGTTAATCCATAAATAATTCATACAAACCAAAATAAATCAACTTGCATAATTATTCACCTCAACCGGAAGCAATTGAAACAACATAGACATTATAGCACCGCTTTTGCACCGAAATTTTGTAAGCCTAAACAATTGATACCACACAATAAAGCAAGATAACAATAGTTTTTCTTAACCGGAACCAATTGAATCACATCCACATCCATACACACATAATGGAATAAATCATCAATTGTACCGAAATTTTGTTAAGCAAAAGAAAAATATATATGAAATAAAATCAGGCTTTTCTTAAACAGGAAAACAATTAACTAACAACATTGTTACCTCAAATTTCGCATCCACTTCTCCAATATGTTTGCATCTTCTTCCAGGGAGAATTTGTATCGAAATATCATTATGTTGTCATCCTTATGCAAAACAAAAGAATAACAACAACCAACCTTTACCAGAGAAAGGTTGAAAACCACCGAAACACATATGCTTTTATGCTAAACCAAAACTGATTCAACATATTGTGATTTTTTCACATATTGTTTCTATCAGAACCCCTCATGATTCTTTGATAAAGCCTACCAACATGGGCTAAAACTTAATCCTGCTAAATCAAAAAGTCACCCAAACCATAAGGGTTCACAACATTATGGGATCGAATATCAAGGTAATAAAACCGAAAACATACATCTCATAAATCAATTTGCAATACACCATAAATTTTCAACAAGGAATCAAGTATTGCAACTACCTCTATTTCGGAATGACCTCATTAACATCTTTAGGAGGTTATTTGTGAGGTCCCCACTACACTTCTTCGTAGTGGGGACCTCTCACTAGGATCGGTTCCCCCCATTGCACCTATCACTAGGATCGGTACCCCAAGTGTTATTTGTGATAGATCACAACACTAAACTGTTTTTGACATAACTTTTGCATACGATGTCCGAATTCAGTGATTTTTGGCTCGTTTTAACCGTAAAAACAAGGGCTACACATATATGATCAGTAGATATCAACATCATAAATTCACAATTACCGTTTCTATCAAAACCTCAAATACAGATGGAGAAAGTATGAGTATAGAAGAAAAGAAATCTCCTAAAGATGTTAATTAGACATATAATAACCGAGAGATCATGTGCCCAGTTTCATGTGCTTACTCACCTTTCAAAAATTGAGCACCAAGGTGAGTATGCACATTCTAACACAACTAGCTAGGTTGTGTTGACTTGATCCTTATCTTGTTCGTCACGAGTGACTAAGACAGAATCATCATTCTTGACCTCTTGCTTGGTTTGTTTTATCTTGTTCTATCTCTTGTTTTTCTTTTTGACTTGTGATGAATAGTGTCATTATCACAACCTTTACTAGTACAAGAGATTTCAGACATAATGTCTTTATTTAGCCTTTCAAGAAGACTCTTGTAATTATTGTCACCAACAATTAACAGCTGAGAGTCATTCTTGTGACTAACTTTTGGTTCCTTCTTGGCTATGGAGGACTTAGAGACCCATTTAGAGTTGGGTTTCGCAGGAGCAGCTTTCTACTTCATACCTTTTGGATCATTGTCCTTTTGAATATTTTGCGAAACACCCTTTCTCCAATTTGGAACATCAGATCTTGTCTTTGCATTTACAAAGCTATCTCTCTTTCGATATTCGGGTTTTCTATGAGATGACCTTGTCGAGCGATATGCAAAATTTGAACTATCATTATAATAATTCTTTTGCCTAAACTTAGGACAATACCGATCTGAGTTCTTATGAGGAGAAAACTTAGCCAATGCATTTGATACAATAGAAAGCGCATCTTGCATCTTACGAACTTTGCATCCCCATTGCAAGTGTCCTTTATTACCACTGTAATAACAATGCTTAGTATAAATATACAAAGTATGAGTTTTGATGTTATCTTTTTGTGGATCCTCTTGCATTGGAGCCCGACGAGTTTTTTTCGTCTTCTTCTTCTTGTCTTTGTTCAACGTTGTTGCTTTCTTGACATTAGTAGAAATGCCTTCTTTGATTACTGCTGGTTGAACACTATTCTTAGGCTTGACAGACTTTTCTTCTTTACAAGAAATATGAGCATCTTTGTCATCAGTGGAAGCCTCTGGTTTAGAAGAATTTTTAGCTTTAACAAATTTTACCTCTTTGCTAATATTTGAAGCATCTATTCCCTTATAGCCCAATCCTCGTGCATCACGATGATTTCTACTTGCTTCTAACATTGAGGTTAAATTGTTTGAGCTAACATTGAACTTTTTAAGGTCCAAATTTCTTCTTCCAACGTCTTGATTTTATCAAGAGCACCAGCTAGATCAACCTTAAGGTGTTTTTCTCGTGAGAGATATACACTTTCTTTCTCTTCAAAACTCTCTGGTTGAGAATTAACCCAGATTCAACAAGTTTCTTTTTCCGCAAAAAAAGATCTCTTCGAAGATTTTCATATTCTAATTTCTTAGAATTTAGCTCGTATGTATGATCTTTAAGAAGATAATCACCGGTGCGGTAACCAACATAATATCCTTGAAAAACCCTCCTCAGTTTCTTGTTCTCACGACAAAGAGAAGTCATAAAACCAAGAAAATCTGAAGTTCTCAACTTTTCATTTTTCAAAGGTTCCAGCAGTTTAGAATATTCTGAGATGTCCTCTTCTACTTCTTGTTCAAAATATGAGTCATCATCATCGGAAATTTCATCTAACTTTTCTTGTAGACGTATTTTCCAGTCGTCATCGGTTTCTACATTATTAACAAGATTAACTTGTCTTGTAGAATCTCTAGAGATGATTTCTTCATATATTGAATCGTAGATGCCATCATCAAGTGTTAATTCAAAACTCTTGATGTATTGCTTTACGTTGGCTGAATCATTCATTAGATTCAATTCTTGTAGGTTGGATCGCACCAAACACAGATTGTTAGATCTTTTCGTGTTTGCCTGCTCTGATACCAATTGAAAATGCGAGGGTACCCAAATATAGCTCAAACTAAAACTTTTCCTACCTATAAGTCCTTTCTCCGAAAATGATAGTCTATGGACCAAGTCGAGACAATGCAACTAATCAGTTCACACTTCGAGTGATCGTCTATGGATACGAGTTCGAGACAATACAACAACGAAGTATGTTTACTTGATAAAAAGGTTCAGACTTAACCAAACACAGTAGGATTTCTTATCAAGTAAATATGAATTAACGTTTGTGTAATTTACTTTCGTTATAATAAAATAATTTTAATGCGGAAATATAAAGTAAATGACACAACAAGATTTTGTTAACGAGGAAACCCCAAATGCAGAAAAACCCCGAGACCTTGTCCAGAATTGAATACTCTCAGGATTAAGCCGCTACACAAAATTAAACCAACTTCGTATAATTGAGACCAAGCAACTAAACCTATAGTTCACCTAGTTCCGTCTGTATTCCCACGCCTCCGACCTATGAATAAGTCACGTACTTGGAACAATTCCTTTGGTTCGTATTCCAAACAGTAAAGGAATAACAAATCTGTTTGGTATCAACTCTCTTCAACCAAGTGATGTGAGTTCGACAAAGGCTCTTCTGTTTATCTCAATAAACTCTTTCGTCAGGTTCTTAGATCTATCTTATGTTCAACTACCAAAGGTAATTGTTAAGATTTTTCAATCAATACTTTTAATCACAAAGAATTGTATTGATGCCGATCTACACAACTAATCAATCCAATCTACCACAAGGATAAACCGATTATAGTTGGCCTCTTTTACCGAAACAAGTATTGTGCACACCAAAGATTATGAACCCCAAATCAGAAATCTTCAATATCTTCTTTGTCTTCAAATCTTCTTAGATCTTCAATAAACGCCCGCACACAACAACTTGAATCTCTTGTGATCAATCACGCACAGAACGGAGTACGTTAACAATGGATTATTACAAGATCGTCTTTAGCACTAATAACAGTCTAAGGATCCCGGTCGAAACTTCGATCTAGTTTGATTGAATCTTATATCAGAAGAGAGTATTCTCAAGCATAAAAAAAACTAGGTGCAATCAAAGTTCAGCCGCAGTTAGTCAATCAAATTAATCAAAAACACAAGATAAACCGCAATTATCTAGTTTCCCGCCAACGGTACTAATAGATTTTCTCAATCCCAAAGAAGACTTTAAACTGAGCGGTCGTAAGAGATTTCGCCTAATTAGGTTACTCTCCTCTCCAAATAGGCGGCTTCACCAGTAACAACACAACCGAGGAAGTTTGTTACCACGAAGGATTAGTTTGCTAGAAATGCAAACTTCAAGTATTTATAGACAAGGAAGTTTGTACACCAAGGAATTTCCAAAACCGAAAATATTCTCAAGATATTCATTAAAGCAAAAATTCGGTTTCCATAATTCTTGGAAATGCTCTGTCCAAAATATTGACCAAAAATCTCTTTGGGAAATCTTTAACTAGTAAATGCACATTACTAATTCTCATTTTCCTAAAATAAAATGAATACCTTAATTAAAAGATTCTTAACTTATTTATGTTTTGATCCTGGTATTTTCTTCCTTTAGTTATTAAGGAATAACTTTGAACAATAAAAGCTAAACATTACTGCATGTGTTCAAAGTGTGTCGACATCCTTACTTTGTAAGTCCTCTTTCATACTTACAACGTTGAAACCGATTTGCCACACTTCCAAACAAGTTTAGAATTGGTTCATCTGACTTGCAAGAACTATGTGATTGATCAAGAACACTCAATCACAAATCATGGGTTTAACGGTTCTACCAAAACAAGTTTCGGCTCTACCTCCATGTGAGTATTGTGCATAGTCACACTAGCTTTCCAAAATTCGGTTGACTAGGTACTAGGATCGATTCCCCACATATATATATGGTATCTAACTTATATGTGTTGCACATGTCCATAGGATCGGTTCCCCTTTCTGCTACAAACTTGTTGCACCTCATACAAGGATCGATTCCCCTTTGTGATGTGTTGCACCTCTTACTAGGATAGCTTCCCCTTTACCCAGATTCGGTCATACACAAATCACAAACTCGATCATACCATCTCAGGTGATTACTTAAGATCGGTTTCAATAATAAAAGTCATACCAATACATAAGTCAGGCCTTTGTGAATAGTTTTACCAAGAACACAAACAAGTCATGAGCGGTTATACTAAATCACACATATTGGTTGTTCACAAGATATGAAATGAATAACAATACCAATAACGCCCGGCGATTTCCTTTTCGATTCATAAACAAGTTTATGAACTTACTTCCTTAAAACACATGTAAAACATTGTTTCCTATGATGAAATCCTCACCTCATACCCATACATAATCACAATAGCATTTAAACGATTATGTCGATGTCTTATCTACAAAGCTTAATGGTTAAGCAATAAACATCGTATTGTATTCCTTAATACTATGTCTATCTAGAGTGTTCATGTTTCGCAGTTTTGTTTTCAATATGCAAGACTTGAAAGATACGTTAGGGAATGAAACATTTCAAGTCAAATACCACTAACCTCAAGTGGAAGGATGATGTTGTGGTTGTAGCTTCTTACTTATTCACTTCTTCAAGTCTTCGCAATACTTGTAATGTCTCATATCCTAATACTTTCAAGCTAACCTATACGAAGTTGACTCTAGTACAAAATCAAGCGACTCTTAAATGAGTTTTGATTCACTAAAATATGATAGCTAAACTTGACATACAAACGCTTGGTGGGTTCAAACGAGCTATGCTCTAACAGCCACACTGCTTCAAGTGTAAAGGTTTTGGTTATTTTTCTAATGATTGTCCAAATTGTATAAAATACACTGGAAACAAGGGTCTTGCTGCAACACTCGATGAAACATTTGATCACTATGATTCCACAAAGGATGAAAAATCAAATGTAGTACTCCTTGGTGAAAATATCAATTTTGATAATTTTAGCAATACTCATATCAACCTTGACATTTTTCCTGATGATGCGCCATCAATTGCACTGGAGAATGTAATGAATCTTTATTTTACTAATGAAAACTCTGTCTCTCATGTTTCGGGTACTCAGCTTAACTTAGAGGCATATCAGCCACAACGCCTGAACCATCCTCCACATTGACATGTTCTTATTGTACCATTAAGTGTCATGAACTCTCTAATTGTTTCAAGTACAAACACTATGTAAGGTATGTCAACAAACCTCAACGGATAGCCAGTCGATTACCAAACAGGCTCAAACTCGTTCTGAAGTCAAATCCATCCGAGGTATGTAAAATTAACTCTTCTCTTAAGAAGTTGATTTCTAAGTAAAAAGTTAGATCTTTACAGAAAAGAACTAGGTATAAACGACCTATAAAGAGGGACGTTGACAAATCCGTGTAGGAACCTTGTGATGAACAAATTATTGTTCACCCATCTTGTCTCATGTGCCCGAAAAAAAGAGACAAGAACTATGCACAACCGGGCTCTAGAGTCATAAACTATTCTAGTTTGTATCTTGAATATTATTACTTGAATTTCCATCTTTTCTATTTCATAATTTTCTATTTTTCAAGTAATGATATTGAAAAGATTTCACCATATTTGAATAAAAAGTCAAAAATCGACAATTCTACCCTTTTAGGGTTACCTGTGTTGCATGTATGCGAACTCTAATTACCCTGTATGTAGGTTCCATAATCCTGCAGTCCAATTCCTTCTTTTTATTATTATTATTATTATTATTATTATTATTATTATTATTATTGAGAATCAAAATCAATATTACAAGAGATGGTGGGTAGCCTAGCAACAAGCTGGGCACCAACACCTTTTTGAATAACGATCCCTAGCCTATGAAAAAGAGAATTGCCTATCTTGAAGTTAGAATCATGTCCTACCATGCAATTCCTTAATCTCTTCAGGAAAGTTAAGAAATCCGTACTAAGCTCACCAAAAGTGGAGAAATCCAAAACACCGAACCCATACCCGAGAGAAGTTCAAACATCTAAGTATTTGGTGTTCTTGCGAGTAATTGCTGTAGAAATGGCATGACCTGGTATGAAGTTGCGTGTTTTGAGAACCAGGGCATAAGTCGGTTACTATTATTTTATTTTATTATTTTTTTATTGGTCTTATTATTATTATTATTTATTTTATTATTATTATTAACAAAAGAATCAAATACAAGGTACAATGTCGATAGAGGGAAACCTAGCAACAAGTTGAGCCCCTACACCTTTTTGAATTGAAATACCTAATCTATAAAAAAGAGAATTACCTATTTTGTAATTGAGATCATAATTAGCTATACAATTTCTCAACCTCTTCAAAAGAAACACCATGTCTTCACTAAGTTCGCATAAAGTGGAGAAAGCAAGAACGCCAAAACCAAACCCATGAGTAGATACCTTATCCAAATATTTCGCCGTCTTGCGTGAAATAGCATTAGAAATGGCGACACCCGGAATGAAAGTTCGACCATGAATACCAGAAAAAAGGTGAAACACCCGTAACATCAAAACAAAAATCTTGCCCGTTAACCCAATTACATACAAGAATGTCGGCCGGTTTCAAATCCTTACCATCATCCGATGAGAGTTCAAGATTGACCTCTTTTCTAGATGGAACTCCAGCCTTGTAAAATGTATCCGAAACAATATCCCTAACAAAATCATGTCTAAACTTTACGCCCACCTCACTTCCACAATGAAGAGCATGATCATCATAAACATCCATTTTCCTCTTACAACAAGCACAAACATCAATAGTATTAAACATAGGTATTCCAAGTATATAACTAACAACTGCCCTGAATTGACGAGGTCCAAGTGTCTGATTAAGCCCACATATTGGTATAGATTTGAGGTAATCCAGAGCGTGATCAAGCCTATTTCTTTGCCAAAGTATAGTATCAAGTTCTGACATAACAAATTTGGAAGGCATATGTTTCTTAACAACCTCAAAATACTGTAGTGCCAAAGATTTCATAGGATGTGTGGCAATAGTGTTGATATTTAAAGAAGACAACTCACATACCTGCATGAACAGTGACAAGGCACGCTGAAAGCAAAGGCTTGGCTCAGATTCCGGTGGAAGATTAAGGATGATCTCCTGCAGGTTTCTTGTTTGATAACAAGAAGCAAGAAAGCAGTATTTACTCGTATCTTCCATCGTGTGAACTCCCAAACCCCCATCCTTCATTGGCAGCGTAGCAATACGTTGTTGAAGGAGCCCAAACCCTGCACCATCTCCTGTAACAATATGCTGCAGAAACTGTATCAATGGACGATCATAACAAGAAATAATTTGTTGAAGAGCCTCAGGTTGGGTAGTTCTCAGATTGAAATACAGCTTTGAAACACCTGCGCAACTACGTAATAGTAATAACTCACTCTGCGGGTCATGTAATTGCTTTACAGACTCCATGAGCTGTAAAGTTTTATCAATTTTATGCTTCACAAAGTCACTGCAAAACTGCAGATTACAACTCACCGGCCCTCCCAACAGCTTAACACCACGAGTAGGTCTACTAATGTTAGCTGGAAAGACTCCATCAGCTTGACTTCTAGGATCAACGCAGGGACAAAATAACTCTGTCTTGCGAACATTAAGATGTATCCCACGGATACTGCCTTCATCCTGAATTATCGACAGCGCTTTAACTACTTCCATACTATCACCAGCAATGGTACCATCATCAAGGTACCATGCATGAAAATCCAGTTTGCACTGTCCTGAAATCATGTTCACTAGAGGGTGAAGAACCAAGGAAAATAATAGAGGACCCAGCGGATCCCCTTGTTGGACCCCACAAGCAGATGAAAGTACAACCTCATTATAATAAAGTATTGCTGGAGATGCATAACAAAACTCCACCCATCTGGAGATACTAGGGCATCTAAGTCTAACTTCCTGAATTAACTTGGTTCGATCAACCATATTAAAAGCATTAGAGAAGTCAATTAGAAGCATGGACATAGTATTTTGTGTACCTTTCATCTCCAAAAGCCTGTTAGCAGCGTGAAGAATACCTTCTGCTCCACAGGAAACCCCAACCACGAACTGATGATCCCCCTAGATATAAAGACATATCCTTACAAACTGATTTAGCATCTAGCTTCGAACATAATCTTCGCAAAATTGTACCAACAGCAATTGGCCGTAGCCCACCTCCAGGCTTGAGAAGAGGAGTTAAGGGAGCACTCGCAATGTACTCCCCTAAAGCAGATGGACATTGTCCATCCAACCATAAATTGACTACCCCGTAATGGGTTCTAAAAGATCATCACTCACAGCAGCAGCCGCACCACTCAAAGCATCTAATAGATGTTGTGCCCTAAGCCCATCTCTGCCACATGCCGTGCCTTTAGGAAAACTCTTCAAGGCATCAAGGACAGCTTTAGAATCAACATACAAAGCAGCAGCTTCAACTGGTTCAGGGGGGATAGATGGTGGTGGAGCATTTGGGTGTTTCTGGATAAGCTCTTGTAGAGTGTTTGCATTGTCCAGAGTTATACCATCGGAGGATAAGACCTTTACAACTTCAGTGTAACGTCCTTGACTCAATTTCTTCTTACATTCTTGCACATTAAGGTTAGACTTCTTCTTCTTGTTTGATTTACAGACTTGCTGACTCTTCTCGGATTCAGCCAAAAGTTGTTCAATGAGATGAACACACCCACCACTTTCCTTCCACTGAACCAAAGCTTGGTGGATACTATCCATCTGAAGTTTCTTTCTAATTCCAGCCCTCTCTTCCCTTGAGTTCTTAGGCATGTAAATATTTAAGGTGCATATTGGCAACAGTAAAAGCTGTAACCATGATGCTAAATCTGTAGGATTAGATAATACCTTATCCAACGCGATCTTTAAAGTCCTTGAAAAATGAAGCCTGCATGGTGGGGGATGCTAGCAATGGTTGTGAACCGCTTATGATAAACAAGATTTAGTAAATCTAAGTTGAGGACAACATCTGTGACGTCATCTCGCACAACTGATGGAATTGTGTCAGGGGTTTCAAGAGGTTTGACAATTCCATGAATGAGAAATTCCACAGAATTACCAGTAAGTGGTCCAACAGTGACATCACCTACATGAGACGCACAGGATTTCTTCCAAGCCTGTATATGCATACATGGCGCACACAACCACATCTGCAACTGATTTAGTGTTCATTCCCAAGCTTCACAAACTATTCTGCTAGATTTGATTCTCTCCCTGCAAGCATGTTAACACTCTGTATTTGGTAGATGTCTATCACGCAAATGCCTGTAAAAACCCAACTTGTTGTATCCATTACCACCAGTCCCATTAGAGCACCCATCAATTTTTTTGAAAGGACACTGAATACGTCCTCCATTGGTCATGGTTGGTTTGTTAGTACTCAAGATACAAGGAACCTTACCATTATGAGATGAGGTGGATGAAGTCTGAGGCAACGACGACGAACAAGATGTAAAATCCACGACTTCATCTTCATCTATGTGTTGAATTCTCGGAGTGTATGAGGTTGCAGATCGAGTTGTAGGCATTGATCTTGAAATACAAGAAACTCTCATATGCACTGAAACACCTCCTTCAGACAAAACACACTCAGACTAATTCAACAGTATAACCTTCACAAAATCTCAAATCTTCACAGTTACAAAACAAAGAAACAGGGCCAACTAGGAATTAAGGAATGGGAGATTAAGGATTCAAATTAGGCAAACCGCAATCAAAAACTTAAAATGCCATTCATTGACCCACTAATTAAGACAAAAACAACAAACCTTCACAGGAAAACTTCCAAAGCTGCTCAAAGAATACCTTCCCACTGAGAAAACCCCCTTATTGCAACAAAACCTTCAAATTTCTACAGGAAACTCCCCACACACTAAATACTCAAAGAAACTGCTTAACTAAACCTTTCTCAAAGAACAGAAGTGAGCAATTAAAGTTTCAACACTTCTAATTATGTGGAAACATTCACAAAGCATAAAACCAAACCAATTACTATAATGTGCTAACCCTGAAACTTGAACCCACACACC
The DNA here is from genome assembly GCF_003573695.1 of Papaver somniferum. NCBI lineage: Eukaryota > Viridiplantae > Streptophyta > Magnoliopsida > Ranunculales > Papaveraceae > Papaver > Papaver somniferum. The sequence continues at coordinate 125,297,910 of NC_039364.1, forward strand.
CCTACTGTTGTATCAACAACCACTTTCACAACAAAAAAAATCAAAGCTCAAAATTGATTTTTACTAACACCTCTATGAAAATCTGTGATAATAAACACCCAGAGAAAAATATGTGATAAAAAAACACCCAGAGTGAAGAAACCACTTACAGAACCAGGTGGTGGTTAAACTCCTTAAGAAATCAGAACAGCACTTACAGACAAATAAAAACCAGGTTAAAGAAACCACTTACAGAACTCAGGTGGTGGTTAAACTCCTTAAGAAATCTCTACCCACTGAAACTCTTGCTTCAACCAATGAAAAACCCCCTCTTCAAACTGAGAAAATCAAGGCTTCAACCCCTGAGAGAAACCAGACTTCAAAATCCCTAATAGAATTCTGAGAACGAAGAACTAATTGATTCCTTTGCAACCAAATCACAAGACCCGTCATGAATTCACTTTCAAAACCACGCAACTATCAATCTGAACAACGACACCCCCTCCACAAAAACACCACTTTCAATCAAAGAAAACCCTAATCAAATCAACTCCTTGATTCAACTAACTCACATTCAACAAACTGAGAAATTTGATTCGCTGAAAACCCTAAGTGAATCTACGGAGAAAAGCCACCACGAATTCCACTTCAATTCCACAGAACTAACAATCTGAACAAAGAAATCCCTCTTTCACAGAAACACCACTTTCAATCAGAAAAAAAAACCTAAACAATTAAACACTTTGATTCAACTAACTGACTCTCTACAAACTGAGAAATTCGAAATTTCAAAAGCCCTAATTGAATCTACAAAGAGAAGAAGTAAAGATGAATCTTCCAACTCTGTTGGGTTCAACGAGAAAGAAAAACGAGAGCCATAGTCTTATTATTATTATTATTATTAATTATTATTATATAAAAAAACATAAGTCTGATTACAAAGGGTTAGATGGCAATCTAGCTACAAGCTGAGCCCCAACTCCCTTTTGAATAACCATACCTATTCTATGAAATAAAAACCGACCAATGTCAACGTTTGCATCATTGTTGGCAATGCAGTTCTTAATTCTTTTCACGAAATCCACTGTGTCCTCTCCAAGTTCACCTAAGGTAGTGAAAGCAAGGACTCCAAAGCCATAACCGTGTGTTTCACAAACATCAAGGTACTTGTTTCGTTTGCGAAGAACGTCTTTAGCAATTGCTTGACCCGGAATGAAAGTTGGATTGTCACTTGTGAATGGGGAAACAATCGTAACATCGAAGCATGTGTCCTTACCGTTCTCCCAGTTATAAACAAGTAAGTCGGCCGGCAGCAAAGTATTGTTCCCAACTGTCCGGAGTCCAAGGTCCACCTCTTTTCTAGCCGGAACATTTGCCCTGAAGCAAATGTCTATGAAAACATCACGCGCAAGATCGTGTCTGAATTTCTGCCCAACTTCGCTGGCACAATGTAATGCATGGTCTCCGAATTTGTCCATATCTCTGTGGCAACAGGTACAACGGCTATTCTCAGGGAAAAGTGGAATACCTAGGCGATAACATAGCACGCTTCGGAACTGTCTAGGGCTAAGAGTTTGGTTCAAACCGTCTATAGGTATAGAAAGAAGGTGGTCCTGAGCGTGATTCATCTGATTACTCCGCCACAAAGCACTGTCTCGTGCAGTCATTCGAGACTTGGTGGGGATATGCCTCTTCACAACTTCAAAATAGTTCACTGCCAAGGAATGCATGCACTGCATGGAAGGAGGGGAGGTAACGTTAAAGTTGAATGAAAAAGTGGTGAGCTCACAGGAATAATTGTACGTCATCAAGGATTGCTGGCATGCTGGACTAGGATCTGCAGGGAGGTTGCTGTGTAAGATGATCTGTTGGACCTGTTGCATTTGAAACTGAGACGCCAAGTAACAATAATTGACCGTGTCAGTCATGGAGTAGATTTCGAGACCTCCATCTCTGATGGGGAGGGTCGCCAGTCTGTATTGCAGCGGACCAAAGCCTGCACCATCGGCTGTAATTAAATGTCGCAAATAAAGATATAAATGATTGTCAAACTGGACTGTAGCTTCTTCCAATGCAGCAGGACATGTAGTGCGCATAGTAAAGTATAATTTGGAGACCCCAGCACAATTACGTAGTAAAAGCAATTCGCTTTGAGGATATTTTAAATACCTGACAGTGTCCATAAGGTGAATGGTGTTGCTCACTCTTCGTGCCACCATGTCCTTGCAAAATTGTAGGTTAAGGCTCACTGTCCCCCCTAATAGCTTAACACCAGAAGAAGGCTTACCAATGCAGCTAGGGAAAACATCCGGGTCGAAACTTCTGACATCTGCCTTAGGCCAAAAAACTTCAGTTTTGGTAAGGTTAAGATGAAGACCTCTGCCAGCACCCCCTGTTTGAATGATGCGTAAAGCTTTGGATACTTGCATGGTGTCTCCGATGATAGTTTCGTCGTCTAGATACCATGCATGTAGGTCCAACCTGCATTGGAAAACGATATTCTTCACAATAGGATGAAGTGTGAGTGCAAAGAGTAAGGGTCCCAAGGGGTCACCCTGCTGTACGCCTTGCGCCGAGGATAAGGTGATATCATTGTAATATAGTTTGGCAGGCTGTCGGTAGCAGAATTCGACCCATCTTGCAATAGCTGGACACTGTAGCCTGACTTCCTGAATAAGGGAAGTTTTATCTACCATACTAAATGCATTGGTAAATTCGATGGGAAGCATTTAGGTATCCGATCTGTCCCCTTTTAATTCTAGTATTCTATTAATAGAATGTGGTATGCTTTCACCTCCACACGGCACGCCCACCCCAAATTGAAAGTCCCCCAGGTATGAAGACATATCCTTACCTACTTTGGTCGTGGCAAGTTTGGATACAAGCCTTCTCCAAATGGTTCCCACATCTATGGGTCTGACGCCACCACCAGGTTTCGACAAAGGAGTAAGCAGCGCACTAGCAATGTACGCACCAAGTGCAGGTGGGCAGTTGCCTGAAAGCAAAGGCATTTTATTATTATTATTATTATTATTATTATATAAATTTTATTATATTATTGGATGAATATTATTACATGAAACTAGTTGGAAGCCTAACAAGCTAAGCTCCAACGACATACTAATACATTAATTGAACAGGTTGCTGTGCTAATCTACCAGCGAGCCTCATGGGTAACCTAGCCAAGGGAGCCGAAACGGCGGGAGGGGGGCTAAGATTGTGTCACAAGGGGGGAAAACTAACACTACCTTCCATGTTAATTCCTGCAATATTACGCCATTGGGGACTCGAACCTGTGACCTCCTGGAGCGCATTAAACTTTTGGGGAACGGGGATGACCAGCTGAGCTAGGGGCCCGTTTTATTATTATTATTATTATTTATTTATTTATTTTAAAAAGGCATCACAAAGGCATTTATTAACAAAAGAATCAAATACAAGGTACAATGTCGAAGGAGGGCAACCTAGCAACAAGTTGGGCCCCTACACCTTTTTGAATAGCCATTCCTAACCTATGAAATAAAAAGTAACCGATATCATAGTTGGCGTTCTTGTTGGCAATGCAGTTCTTTAGTCTATTCACGAAAGCCACCATATCGTCACCTAGCTCTCCTAAGGTAGTGAATGCTAAAATTCCAAAACAATAACCATGTGTTTCACAAACAGTTACATACTTATTTCGCTTGCGTAAAACTGCTTTAGCAATTGCTTGACCCGGGATGAAAGTGTGAATGTCACTCATGAAAGGAGAGACACCCGTAACATCTAAGAATGTGTCCTTCCCATTCTCCCAATTATAAACCAACAAGTCAGCCGGCAGCAAGGTGTTATTCCCATCTGACCGAAGTCCAAGAGCCACTTCCTTTCCAACTGAAACACTGGCCCTGAAGCAAATGTCTACCAAAACATCACGTATCAAATTGTGCCTGAATTTCACACCAACTTCACTGGAACAGTGTAGTGCATGGTCCCCAAAAATGTCCATATCCCTCTTACAAATAGTACAACAACTATTCTCTGGAAAAAGAGGAATGCCAAGTCGATAACAAAACACACTTAGAAACTGTCTAGGACAAAGAGTTTGGTTCAGACCATCTATACGTATCGCCAAACTCTTTTTATTAAATGTTGCTTGTAGAGCTGTTTTATTTGTGTATTCACAAATCCATATTCCCAAATTATGGAGACTCCAAGCACTAATTCTTCTAATGGAAAAGATGTCAGTATGATTGTCAAATCTTCATCCATTAAGGAAAAAGAGAGATCTCATTCCTCTCATTCAACTTTGAAGAGAAAGGGGAAGAATATGTAGAAACCAAGAGCTAATAACTCAAATCTTCAAAAGGTTTTTGTTGTTCTTGAAGAGTTAAAACAAACCAGAATGGATATTAAGGAAATAAAAGCTATTGTGCTAAGATCTCTGGAAATTCAAAAGGCCTTGGTTTGACAACAGTCAAAAAGGTTTGTAGGACTTGACTCATTTCTTCATGAACCTAATAATCCAATGACTGTTGACGACAAGGAGTTCGGGGACGACAAAGAATTTTTCAAGAATCTCAATGTATAGGAAACTTCTTGTGAGAATTTATTCTTATGTTCAAGAAGGATAACTAGGGTTTGGTAATAGCATACATTGTGATTACACAAACTATTTCCAACATTTTTCATCTTGCATGTTTTTAGATTTATTTATTTAAATTCTAAGTTTTTGGAAGATGAACTTGCAATATTTAATTTTATTGGTTTTATATATTGCAAATGTATTATGAGACATGTGCCTTTACTCTTTGTGTTTTGTGCTATTATATCATAAAAGCTCAAAAGTTATGTCTATTTTTTCTTTATGGATATATTGATAAAAGATAGAATGAACTTTTGAGATATTCCGCAGTATTAAACTTTCCCTGATCCACTTTATTTCTCCGTAAGTTTTCTTATGTTGAGTGATTCCGATTAAATTAACCAAAAAGATCCTCTTGTGGTTTATTTACTCGATGTTTACTGGATACAAATATATGTGATTTGTTAGTGTCCAAAGAAATCCTTCTTTTCTTGTAAAAGTAAGGTCGCTTATGTTGTTCTCTTGGGAATGACATCAAACGGGGGAGAGTTCTTAAATGAACATGTGCTTAATTGCTATGTCTTTGTGGGGAGAGCGGTTGTGGAATTTGTAGGGGTTAACTTGAATCGTAATAAACTCCTTGACGAATACACTAAGTTTCGACTATGTGAAATCATCTAAAGAAAAGTTGATATGCTTCTTTAGTCATGAATTATCTTTTGAGAATTCATAATGATCCCATAGTTTTCGTACCTTTGCCAATTTATATTGAAAAAAAGGGGGAGAATTATTTAGTAGTTCACACTACATACATATGGTTTACGGATCATTATGTAAGGGGGAGTGGATTCCATTCTATAGGTTTTACCTGTGCAAAAGATGGAAGTATTGACTAAGGGGGAGTGATATATATCATCGTAGTATTATTTCGAAGTTGTGATACAATTGGACTTTGATTAATATGATAATATTATGACATTGAATAACAATGATTGAGAACATTTGTTTTCATGTTGTTGTTGCTACGGATCTTCAACAACAATGATGTTGAGTTGAACAAATTCAGAATCGATGGAGAACTTGAAGTAACGACGAATTCAAAGAAGTTGAAGAGCCAAGGCAATCAAGCATGATGGATCAAAAGCTACAAAGTTTATTTATTTTGTAATCCATATGCATTGATACTTTTGTCACTAAAATTGACAAGGGGGACATTGTAAGAGCAATGCTCGGTCGAACTCGCAAGCGTTGTTATTTCAAGCTTGTTTGTCAAGTTTAGTTGATCAAAACTGAAAATGCAGGGGTACAATAACCACACCCAACAATTCGTTTGGAAATCTGAGAGGACTTACTCCAATATACTTTCTAGAGAATCAACTAGACAGTCAGACTCAATCTAGAGAAAAGCATATACAAGAGTTTATATCTCTATCTCTCAATTCAATCTGCAATCAGCAAATAGAAATTTGTGAGCCCGATTGAATATAAGAGTAGTAACTTGAACGGTACCAAAGACCAATGTTCAAGGATCAATCAATTTCAATCAATAACCAAAGGTTGGATTTCCTAATTGATCGATACAACGCACAACCTGTGATATGTCAATTATATAACAAAATATGATGCGGAAAAGAACAGACACCAGAATTTTGTTAACGAGGAAAACCGCAAATACGGAAAAACCCCGGGACCTAGTCCAGCTTTGAATACCACACTGTATTAAGCCGCTACAGACACTAGCCTACTACCAATGAACTTCGGACTGGACTATAGTTGAACCCTAATCAATTTCACACTGATTCAAGGTGCAGTTGCGTTCATTACGTCTCTGATCCCAGCAAGATACTATGCACTTGATTCCCTTAGCTGATCTCACCCACAACCAAGAGTTTCTACGACCCAAAGTCGAAGGCTTGATAAACAAATCTGTCTCACACAGAAGAGTCTATTGGAATAGATAAATTTGTCTCCCACAGAAATACCTATGAGTTTTGTTCCGTCTTTTGATAAATCAAGGTGAACATGAACCAATTGATAAACCGGTCTTATATTCCCAAAGAAAAGCCTAGTATTATCAATCACCTCATAATAATCTTAATCGACTAATGAAACAAGATATTGTGGAATCACAAACGATGAGACGAAGGTATAAATCTCAAGCCAATCTTACGATTGCACTCAATCACGATAGAAACAGCAAGATCAGATCACGCAACTACAGAGAAAATAGTTGGGTCTGGCTTCACAATCCCAATGAAGTCTTTAAGTCGTTAACCTACAGGGTCTCGTGAGAAACCTAAGGTTAAAGGAGAATCGACTCTAGCTATGCAACTAGTAACACACAGAAGTGTGGGGATTAGGTTTCCCAGTTGCTAGAGTTCTCCTTTATATAGTTTTCAAATCAGGGTTTGCAATCTAAGTTACCTTGGTAACAAACCATTCAATATTCATTGTTTGATGAAAAACCTGATTCAACCAAGCTAATATCTTTCAACCGTTAGATCAAACTTAGCTTGTTACACACAAATGAAATTTACCCTCATTTAGATTTATGTAACCGTACCTAAACGTGTACACCATGTTGGCTCAACAATAGTTAACCGAAGTTAGCCATATGAACACTCTCATATCAATCTTGTTCATCTTAACCATAACTAGTTCAAATGACTCAAATGAAACTAGTTAAAGAGTTGTTCAATTGCTATATTCTGATAGAAGTATACAAGAACACAATTGAAGCAAAATCGGTTTGATTCACTCGAATCAATTCATGAAAATTATAGCCACGGTTTGCAAAGATTGCATTCCTTATTATATAAATATTTAAGTTCATGTACACAACCGATATTAGAACTTTAACCTTCAAGTATGCAAACAGGTACGCATACTTGAAATACCCGGACCAAGATTGGGTTTCGCCAATACGCAAACGGGTATGCGTACTTCCAATCCCAGCAGAAATATTATGACATGAACCTTACATCAGTACGCGAATGGGTGCACATACTTAGGTTCCCGGATTTCTCAAGCCAACAGGTACGCGTACGGGTACGCATACTATGGTTCCCGGACATGGATTACATATGTGCAAGAGTACACAACATGGCATATCCAATAATGGTTAAGTGTTCTAAACTCTTATTTCAATCATTGAAACTTTCTTAGAGGATGACAATAGACGTTTTCACACACTATTAGCATCAAAGCAATTTTCAAGTTATTGAAATAATCATAAAGAAACATTCCAAGTCTACACCAAATGATTGTATCACACAAACCATGTAAGATATTACTCGGCAATTTTCACATGATCATTTCTTGACTTGCGTCAAAAATATAAGATGAACTTGGTCGAAGCGAAAGCTTGCCAACACATATTCCGAGAAATATGTAAGCGAGTTAAACTCAACTCGAAATCTCAAATGTGTATAATAGAAAACTATATCGTAACACGACTTATGTCTCAATATAGGAGATAAAGTAGAAATAGACTTTCCAAGTGATAGATGAGTTTCAGTCTCCACATACCTTTTGTTGATGAAGTTCCACAAGCTCTCCTTAGTAGTTCTTCGTCTTCAAATGATGAACGTCATGAAGTCTAAGGCTCAACTACACAATCTATGTCCTAGTCCGAGAAATATATAAGTATACTAGAAATCAAGACTTATAGTTTTGATCACTAACATTGACAAACATGCTTGAGATAGAAACGCATGCGAGTTCGACTGAGCAGTGATCTAACAATCTCCCCCTTTGTCAATTTTAGTGACAAAACTATCAATATATATGAATTACAAAATAAATAAAACTTTGTAGCTTCTCATCCAAATGCTTGACTCCTTGGCATCTTCAACACGACTCGAAATCTTCATAACTTCCAAGTACTCCATGATTCTAAACGTTTTCAACTCAGCATCATAGTTGTTGAAGATCCGTAGCGATAACAATGAGAAAACAAATGCTCTCAATCATTGTTATACAGTGTCATAGTATCATTACATAGCATCAAAGTTCAATTGTATCACAACTTTGACAACAATACTATGGTGATATGTATCACTGCCCCTTAGTCAATACTTCGCCTCGACATGAAAACCACTCCCCCTTACATAATGATCCGTAAACCATATGTATTTGTAGTATGAAACTACACATTAACTTATCCCTTTTTTTGTCAATATAAATTGGCAAAGGTACGAAAAATATACTTCATGACCAAAAGAGAATAACATACAATTTATTTAGATGCAATCATATAGCCGAAGCTAAATGCATTCACCAAGGAGTTTATAAATATACAAGATAACTCCTACAATATTCCACAGCCGCACTCCCCACAAAGATTTGGCAATTAAGCACAAGTTCAAAAATAACTCTCCCCCATAAAATGTCATTCCCTAAAGAACAACACGAGCGACTTTACTTTAAGCAAAAAAAATAGGATTTTCAAAGAACACTAGGATACTTAACAAAAACATATCTACTAGAAACAAATGCCAAATTGAAGCAACACTACTCTAAGAATTCCAAACTCAATTGCCTAACAGATCGAGTTAGGCGCAGGGGCAAGAGTTAAGGAAGACTAATGAACCAGAACAATACCAATAAACTGTCGTAAGTGTTGAAATGTAGCAGTGTCTAATGGTTTGGTGAGAATATCGGACAATTATTGTTCGGAAGGTACAAATTCCATATTAATGATATCATTTTCATAAAGATCTCGAATAAAATGATACCTTATGTCAATGTGCTTAGTTATTGAGTGCTCAACAGGATTCTCAGTTATACGAATCGCACTTGAGTTATCACAAAAGATCTTCATTATTCCAGAGTCAATTCCATAATCAGCAAGCATTTGTTTCATCCATAGAAGCTGAGTACAACATGATCCTGCAGCAATATATTCTGCTTCACATGTTGAGAGAGATTGTGAATTTTGTTTCTTGCTATGCCAAGCTACAAGATTCAATCCTACATAGTAGACCCCTAATGTACTCTTTATGTCTTCCACACATCCTGCCCAATCAGCATCTGAATAGGCAGTAAGATCAGTGTTAGTATCAAAAGTGTAGGAAAGACCATACCCGGCAGTGTGATTAATGTAGCGTATGATCCTCTTTGGCTCTTTGCAGCTGCAAGATGAGATTCCTTTGGCTTCGTCTGAAACCTAGAACAACAACCAACACTAAAAGCAATATCAGGTCTCGTGGTTGTGAGATATAAATGACTTCCAATGATAGATCGATAAAGTTTTTGATCCACATTTACACCTTTCTCATCTCGATGCAGTTTACCATTGGTAGGCATAAGAGTTAGTTTTGGAGTTGACTTATCAAGGTCGAATCTTGAAACAAGATATTTTGCGTATTTCTCTTGAGATAAGTAAATTCCATCCTTGTGTTGTTGAATTTTTAAACCCAAATAGAATTTTAATTCACCAACATTGCTCATTTCAAACTCCTTACCAAGAAAGACTTGAAAATATTTTGCAAGTTTCTCCGATGTTGATCCATAGATGATATCATCTACATAAACTTGAGAAATCACAACATCTTTCCCACTCCATTTGGTAAACAATGTTTTATCATCTCCACCTCTCGAAAAGCCTTTCCTAAGAAGAGACGTAGTTATTTTTTCTAACCAGGCACGAGGCGCTTGTTTTCACCCGTATAATTCCTTGTTGAGCTTAAGGAAATGATCAGGGAAATCAGGGTTTTCAAATCCCTTAGGTTGAGCGACATAGACTTCTTCCTTTACGTTTCCGTTTAGGAAAGCAGATTTGATGTCCATTTGAAACATCTTAACCTTAAGAAAACAAGCATGAGCTAATAACAGTCGAATGGACTCAAGGCGTGCCGCAAGAGCAAAAGTTTCGTCAAAGTCGATTCCTTCAATCTGTGAATATCCCTGAGAGACAAGTCTAGCTTTGTTCCTGATGATGGTGTCGAACTCATCATACTTGTTCTTAAATATTCATTTAGTACCAACAATATTGATATTGGGGGGACAATGTACAAGTTTCCATACATCTTATCTTTGAAATTGATTTAACTCTTCATGCATTGCATTCACCCAATGGGGATCACTAAGAGCTTCATCAATATTCCCGGCTCTACTTGCGATAGATAACAACCAAAATTGCAAATATTTTGAAGTTGTCCTCTCGTTTTAGCAGTAGACTCCCTACCTCCAATGATATTGTTAGTATCATGATTCTTTTGAACCCAGAGATGCCTAGGAGGAGCACGATCTTGTTCAACAGGAATAGCCTGACTAGAGTTTTTTTCCTCATCACTAGAGACATCAGGATCAGCAACCATTGGGACAACTTCTACTGATTCTGAAGTTTCTTTGATTTTTCTCAATTGTCTCGGTTGGAGGAAATTCAGCAGGAGAGTCATCATGACGAAAATTACTTAGATCATCAATGATAACGTTTGAAGATTCCATCATGACTTGGGTTCTGAGATTAAACACTCGGAAACCACGACTGTCAGATGCATAGCCAAGAAAAATACTTCCATCGCTTTATGAATCAAATTTTCCTTTCTGTTCACGGTCCTTTAGGATGTAGCGGTTACTGCCAAACACTCTGAGATAGTGTAAGTTGGGTTTCTTACCGTAGCACAACTCATAGGGAGTGTTTAAGGTCTTTGACCGTAAATAAACATGATTGATCAAGTAGTGAGCCGTAAAGACAGCTGAAAAAGCGGAGGTACAACAACCACACCCAATATTTCGATTAGCAATCTGTATGGACAAACTCCAATATACTTTCTAGAGAATCAACTAGACAGTCAGACTCAATCTAGATAAAAGTATATCAAAGAGTTTATATCTCAATCTCTCGATTTGATATATACTCAAGCAAATAGAAATCTGCGAGTCTTTATCAAATACTAGAGAGATAACTTGGATGGTACCAAATACCAATATCCAAGTGTCAATCAATTTAAATCAACAACCAAAAGGTCGGATATTCTAATTGATTGAACAACGCAAAACCTGTGATATTTCAATTATATAACAAAATATAATGCAGAAAAGAAATAACATAGACACCAGAATTTTGTTAACGAGGAAACCGCAAATGCAGAAAAACCCCGGGACTTAGTCCAGATTGAACACACACTGTATTAAGCCGCTACAGACATCATCCTACTTCAAACTAACTTCGGTCTGGACCGTAGTTGAACCCGAATCAATCTCACACTGATCCAAGGTACAGTTATGCTCCTACGTCTCTGATCCCAGCAGGATGATACGCACTTGATTCCCTTAGCTGATATCACCCACAACTAAGAGTTGCTGCGACCCAAAGTCGAAGACTTTAATAAACAAATCTGTATCACACAGAAAAGTCTACAGAATAGATAAATCCGTCTCCAACGAATATACCTACGAGTTTTTGTTCCGTCTTTTGATAAATCAAGGTGAACAGGAACCAATTGATAAACCAGACTTATATTCCCGAAGAACAACCTAGTATTATCAATCACCTCACAAAAATCTTAATCGACGCAACGAAAAAATATATTGTGGAATCACAAACGATGAGACGAAGATGTTTGTGATTATTTTTCTATCTTGCCTATCGGAGATATCAATCTCAAGCCAATCGTTACGATTGTACTCAACACGATAGAATCAGCAAGATTAGATCACACAACTACGAGAAAGTAGTATCGGTCTAGCTTCACAATCCCAATGAAGTCTTTAAGTCATTAACCTGGTTTAGAGAAGAAACCAAAGGTTAAAGAAGAATCGACTTTAGCTTACACAACTAGTATCACACATAAGGTGTGGGGATTAGGTTTCCCAGTTGCTAGAGTTCTCCCTTATATAGTATTTCAAATCAGGGTTGCAATCAATGTTAGCTTGGTAACAAAGCATTCAATATTCACTGTTAGATGAAAGCCTGATTAGATTCAAGCTAATATTTCTCAACCGTTAGACCCGAAAACTTATCTTGTTACACACAAATGAAATGTACTATTTTGGGTTTATATAACCGTACCCAAACATGAACATTTGTTGGTTCAACAATAGTTAACCAATGGTTAGCCATATGAGCACTTTCATATCAACCATGTTCTTCTTCACCATAACTAGTTCAAATGACTCAAATGAACTAGTTAGAGAGTTGTTCAATTGAAAGGAAATCTTATGTAACTACACAAGACACAATTGAAGCAAAAACGATCTGATTCACTCGAATCGGTTCATGAACTATATATCCATGGTTTGCATTTAGCATTCCTTAGTTAATATGAATAAGTTCACAAACAATCGTTTTTAAATGTAACCAACTCAAGTTCGCGGACTGGGTTCGCGGACTTAAGTTCCCGGAAGGAGTTCACAAACTACAGAAGATTTTCTCGGGTCGAGAACTTCCTCCAGTTCGCGGACTGGGTTCTCGGACTGAGTTCGCGGACTTAGCTCACGCCACTATTCCAGCTCTCTTGATCAACAAAGTTCGCAAACTTCGGTTCAAGGAATAAGGACTTATACATATATGTGTTTCCACAACAATGCTTATATCCACCAATGGTTATATAATCTAAACTCTCATTTCAATCATTGAAACATTCTCAGAGGACGCTATATAGTTGTTATTCACAAACCATTTTTCGTCAGAGCAATTTTCAAAGTGATTGAAACATAACATGACTTCGTCACTAGGTAAAGATGAACTTGGCCAAAGCAAAAGCTTACCAACACATATTTCGAGAAATAGATAGGCGAGATAAACTCGGCTCGAAATAGCAAATGTGTATAATCAAAGTCTATATACCAAAACGACTTTTGTCTCAAGAGTAAGAGATAGAGTAGATAGACTTTTGAGTGATAGATAAGTTCAAGTCTCCACATACCTTTTAGTCAATGAAGATCCACCAGTTCCTTGAGTAGTCCTTCGTCTTGTATGATGATTTCCATGGAGTTCTTGAGCTCAACTACACTTTCTATCCTAGTCTGAGACCTTAGCTATAGTAGGCTAGAAATCAAGACTTATAGTTTTGATCACTAACATTGAAAAACATGCTTGAGATAGCAACACATGCGAGTTCAACCGAGCAATGCTCTAACAACAGCCTCACCCCAAAACCTTAAAGGTAAGTTTTTGTTATGGAGCATTACCCTTGCCATTTCCTGAATGTTTCTATTCTTCCTTTCTGCCACACCATTTGCTTGTGGAGTAATAGGTGGTGAGTATTGTTGAATAATTCTCAGAGAGTCACAGTATTCAAATACTTTGGTGTCTTTGAATTCAGTGCCATGGTCGTTTCTAATTTTCTTTAGTTTGCGACCCTGTTCATTCTGGATTCTATTAACAATAATCTTGAACTCACTGAGCGTTTCATTCTTGTGAGCCACAAATGCCACCCAAGTGAATCAGGTGTAATCATCCACCATAACCAAAGCATACTTCTTTCCAGCCACCGTAGATTGTTGAATTGGGCCGAAGAGATCCATATTAATTAAATAAAGTGGAGCTTTGGTGAGAATATATCGAGATGATTTGTGTGGAACTTTCGTTTGTTTACCCTTTTGACATGCACCACATACACCCTCAACCTTAGTATTGATTTTTGGAACCCCTCTAACAAGTTCTTTGTTAATGATCTTAGTTAGAAGACGATAATTGATGTGACCAAACCGCTCATGCCAAAGATGAGTAGATTCCACATTATTTAGAAGACGATAATTGCAACAATTATTGTACCGAGTATCTAGAAGATAACAATTATTTTTGCCATGTGATCCTTGAAAAATCACTTTTCCAGATTTGTCGACAATGTCACATCCATTAGCATTGAAGACAACCTTATGGAGTTTGTCACAGATTTGATTAACAGAAAGAAGATTAGCATTTATACCTTTAACGTATATGACATCATTTATTTCAGGAACGCCAGGTAATTTGATCGTCCCCTTCTTGCTTATGTAGCAGCAACTTCCATCTCCAAAAGTTACAGGTCCACCATCAAAATCACATATGTTGATAAACCATGAGAGATCTCCAGTCATATGCCTGCTACATCTACTATCAAGGAACCATTGAAAAGGTGATGTTGACTTTAGATCAAAAGCTCCCATATTAGCACTACTAACCACATTTGGCTTTCTTGTTAGTGTTGAATGTCTTTTAAGAGTAGACAAAAGTTGTACAGCTTTCTTATGAAGATTACATGCAACTTTTAATCTTTTCTTGAAAGGCAAACAAACATGTTGAAAGTGATCATGCGAACCACAAAACAAACATGTACCAACATCATTAACCTTGTTCGAAAAATTCTAAGCACTATCAGGTTTCACAAAGCCTAGACCTCGCTTATCACCTGACTTACGGCAATTCTTCAAAGAAGAGTTAGAGGAGTTATTTAAGACTATTGAAGATGACTTTACGGATTTCAAATCTTTAAACTTTGCAATTTCTGCAGCAAGATCAGAGTTGATCCGGATTTGTTCATCTAACTTCTTCTGGAGGTCAACTACCTCTTCAGAGCGTTCTCGAAGCTCAGATTTTTTGATATAAACTTCGCAATGAAGACCATCAATTTTTCTTATCAAATGATGTTTTTCGGGACAAATAAAATTGATGAGTTTTCTTAAATCAGGATTCTCAACCTTATCGATGGTTTCTGGAACACGCTCGATGTTGAGTTTATCCATTTCTGGTGAAGCGTTTTCAGAGACAATATTGTCTATCATCAGATCGATACAAACACAGTCTTACAAGATCTTAACGTGTTTGCCTTCTCTGATACCAATTGAAAATGCGGGGTATAACAACCACACCCAACAATTCGTTTGGCAATCTGAGAGGAATTACTCCAATATACTTTCTAGAGAATCAACTAGACAGTCTGACTCAATCTAGAGAAAAGTATACACAAGAGTTTATATCTCTATCTCTCAATTCAATCTGCAATCAGCAAATAGAAATTTGCGAGCCCGATTGAATATAAGAGTAGTAACTTGAACGGTACCAAAGACCAATGTTCAAGGATCAATCAATTTCAATCAATAACCAAAAGTTGGATTTCATAATTGATCGATACAACATACAACCCGTGGTATTTCAATTATATAACAAAATATAACGCGGAAAAGAAATAACACAGACACCATAATTTTGTTAACGAGGAAAACCGAAAATGCAGAAAAACCCTGGGACCTAGTCCAGCTTTGAACACCACACTGTATTAAGCCTCTATAGACACTATCCTACTACCAATGAACTTCAGACTGGACTGTAGTTGAAACCTAATCAATCTCATACTGATTCAAGGTACAGTTGTGTTCCTTACGTCTCTGATCCCAACAGGATATTACACACTTGATTCCCTTAGCTGATCTCACCCACAACCAAGAGTTGCTACGACCCAAAGTCGAAGACTTGATAAAAAAAAGTCTGTCTCACACAGAAGAGTCTATTGGAATACATAAATTTGTCTCCCACAGAAATACCTATGAGTTTTGTTCCGTCTTTTGATAAATCAAGGTGAACAGGAACCAATTGATAAATTGGTCTTATATTCTTGAATAACAGGCTAGTATTATCAATCACCTCACAATAATCTTTATCGATTAACGAAACAAGATATTTTGGAATCACAAACGATGAGACGAAGGTGTTTGTGATTAATTTTCTATCTTGCCTATCGGAGATATAAATCTCAAGCCAATCTTACGATTGCACTCAATCACGATAGAAACAGCAAAATCAGATCACGCAACTACAAAGAAAATATTTGGGTCTGGCTTCACAATCCCAATGAAGTCTTTAAGTCGTTAACCTACAGGGTCTCGTGAGAAACCTAAGGTTAAAGGAGGATCGAATCTAGCTATGCAACTAGTAACACGCATAAGTGTGGGGATTAGGTTTCCCAGTTGCTAGAGTTCTCCTTTATATAGTTTTCAAATCAGGGTATGCAATCTAAGTTACCTTGGTAACAAAGCATTCAATATTCACTGTTTGATGAAAAACCTGGTTCAACCAAGCTAATATCTTTCAACCGTTAGATCAAACTTAGGTTTTTACACACAAATGAAATGTACCCTCATTTAGGTTTATGAAACCGTACCTAAACGTGTACACCGAGTTGGCTCAATAATAGTTAACCGAAGTTAGCCATATGAACACTCTCATATCAACCTTGTTCATCTTAACCATAACTAGTTCAAATGACTCAAATAAAACTAGTTAAAGAGTTGTTCAATTGCTATATTCTCATAGAAGTATACAAGAACACAATTGAAGCAAAATCGGTTTGATTCACTCGAATCAATTCATGAAAATTATAGCCACGGTTTGCAAAGATTGCATTCCTTATTATATAAATATTTAAGTTCATGTACGCAACCGATATTAGAACTTTAACATTCAAGTATGCAAATGTATACACATACTTGAAATACCCGGACCAAGATTGGGTTTCGCCAGTACGCAAACGGGTACGCGTACTTCCAATCTCAGCAGAAATATTAGGACATGAACCTTACACCAGTACGCGAATGGGTGCACATACTTAGGTTCCCGGATTTCTCAAGCCAACAGGTACGCGTACGGGTACGCATACTATGGTTCCCGGACATGGATTACATATGTGCAAGAGTACACAACATGTCATCTCCAACAATGGTTAAGTGTTCTAAACTCTTATTTTAATCATTGAAACTTTCTTAGAGGATGACAATAGCTGTTTTCACACACTATTAGCATCAAAGCGATTTTCAAGTTATTTAAATAATCATAAAGAAACATTCCAAGTCTACACCAAATGTTTATATCACACAAACCATGTAAGATGTTACTCGAAAATTTTCACATGATCATCTTTTGACTTGCGTCAAGAATATAAGATGAACTTGGTCGAAGCGAAAGCTTTCCGACACATATTTCGAGAAATATGTAAGCGAGTTAAACTCAGCTCGAAATCTCAAATGTGTATAATAGAAAACTATATCGTAACACGACTTATGTATCAATATAGGAGATAGAGTAGAAATATACTTTCCAAGTGATAGATGAGTTTCAGTCTCCACATAACTTTTGTTGATGAAGTTCCACAAACTTTTCTTAGTAGTTCTTCGTCTTCAAATGATGAACGCCATTAAGTCTAAGGCTCAACTACATAATCTATGTCCTAGTCCGAGACATCTATAAGTAGACTAGAAATAAAGACTTATAGTTTTGATCACTAACATTGACAAACATGCTTGAGATAGCAATGCATGCGAGTTCGACCGAGTAGTGCTTTAACAGAAACTATATCTTGATTTCTAGTTACTTATAGCTATGTCTTGGATTAGGATAGAAGCGTGTAGTTGAGCACTAGAATTCACGGCGTTCATCGGTTGAAGAAGAAGATCAACTGGAGAGCTTGGAGGAACTTTGGCGACAAAAGGTATGTGGAGACTAAAACTTATCTATCGCTCAAAAGTCTATTCAATTCTATCTACTAATGAGACTTAGTCGTATAACTATATAGACTTTGTAGTATACACATTTGGAATTTCGCCTCGAGTTTATCTCATTTATCTAATTCTCGAAATACGAGTTTAAATCTTAGAATGCTTCATCATCTACTTGACAACTTTAGTTGTAAACAATTCATTTGTTAGAAACTAAATGTTAAGTCAAGATGACCATGTGAAAATTACCTTGAACATCTTACATGATTTGTGTGAGACAATCATTTGATGTTAACTTGATGAAATAGTCATTTGAAAATTACTTGAAGCTAGTGGTATGTGTAAGATTACCATTATCGTCTTCTAAGGATGTTTCAAATCGATTAACGAGAGTTTTAGAACTATTGCCAATGTCTGGATACAGCATAGTATGCGTACCCTGTATGCGAACTGTAAAGTGCTAGTTCAAGTCCAGAAATCTTGTTTGCGAACTGTGTTTGCGAACGAGTTTATCAGTGATGGGTCCGGAATTGTGGTCTACGAACAACAAAACTAGACATGGTCCTGAACTGTAGCTCGCGAACTCAGTGGTTAGGTTCTAAAATCGGTAAGTATGACAAACTGTTCACATACTTTGTATGCTAACTATTGTATATAGTCATGAACTCAGGTTCGTTTGCGAACTCTGTTTGCGAACTAAAGTCCCTATATTCTTAATGCTTTAAAGTATGCGAACTCGGTTTGTAAACCTTGGCATTATGTTCATGAATTAGTTGTTGTATAAGTACTTTTTACACTTACAAACCAAGACGAATATGTTTTAAATGCTTCATGGATATTTTTATGAGATAGTAAAAATTTGAACAACTCTTTTAAAAAACACATTTGGATAAATTTGATTATCTATCATGATTGATTGATTATCAGATTGAGTCAATAAGTGTTAGATGAATATAGCTAAGCTAAAAGTGTTCAAATGGCTAACTTCGGTTGACTGTTATTAAGCCAACTTGCTATATACGTTTAGGTACGAATCATCCACATCTAAATATATGTATATTTAATTTGTGTGTATCAAGCTAAACCATCTAACGGTGGATATTGATTGCTTATTTTCTAAGCAAACTTAGCTTGAATCTTAAATCAGAGTTCATTAAACGGTGGATATTAATTGTTTTGTTAATAAGCTATCTTAGGTTTGATTGTAAGCAACCTTGAAAGAATATATAAGGAGAAACTCTAGCATCTAGGAAACCTGATCCCCATAATCTTGTGTGTCCTAGTTGCAAACTAGAGTCGATTATCTCTTAACATAGGTTTCCAGTTCTTCTGAAAACCATAACTAGGTTTAACGACTTAAAGACTTCGCTTGGGATTCGTGAATCCAGGTCCAACTATTTTCTTTGTTGTTGTATATCCTGATCTTACTTTTTCTATCGTATTGAGTTTAATCTTCTTTAAGGTTTTCTCGAGATTTATCTTCGATAGGTAAAATATAAAAAGTAATCACAACAGTTTCTTCGTCTTATACTCTTGTGATTCTGCAATAACCTTTTTTGTATATCAGTTTGGTTATTGTGAGGTCACTAATATTCTAGGTTTCTCTTCGGGAGTATAAGACCGGATTATTACTTGAGTTTCCTGTTCACCTTGATCTTTATCTTAAGAAGGAAACAACAAATAAACTAGACTTATCTGTGGGAGACATATTTGTTTATAACTCTTCGACTTTGGGTGTAGCAACTTCTAGGATGTAAAAGACGTCGGCTAAAGGAATTATGTGCGCAGGGTCTTGCAAGATTCAAGAGGTGTAAGGAACGCGACTATACCTTAATCGGTGTGAGACTTGGTTAGGGATCAACTATATTCCAGTCTTAAGTTAACTTGTAGTAAGCTAGTGTCTGCAGCGGCTTAATACAGTGTGGTGTTCAAGTCTGGACTAGGTTCCGGGGGTTTTCTGCATTTTCGGTTTCCTCGTTAACAAAATTTCTAGTGTTTGTGTTATTTCTTTTTTGCATTATATTTTTGTTATATAATTGAAATATCACAGGTTGTGCGTTGATCAATCATAATTGATAAATCCGACCTTGTTTGTTGGATAAAACTTGATTGACCCTCAGAGATTGGTCTTTGGTACCATCCGAGTTATTCTCATAACAATCAGGTTCAGGGATTTCTATCTGTTTGATTTACTGATTGTGTTGAGAAAGAGACAAATCTCTTTGATATCTTTCTTGATTGAGTTTCATTAAGTTGATACTCTCGGAATTATATTGGAGTTTAGTCCCTATAGATTGCCGATCGAAATAGTTGGGTGTGGTTGTTGTACCCCCGCGTTTTCAGATACTGACAATGTTGCTGAGATCCAAACAACATTAAAAGTAAACTCAAAAACCTCATAAGTGGGTACATCATAAACATTCTGAAGAGGATATCACTGGGGATGCAATTTTTAGGGTAATTTTACTTGCTTTATCTCATCCATAAAACCAAAGAATGTTGAAAAAGTCGTGGATGATCTTGCTTGGGTAAAAACTCAATGCATGAGGAACTCAATCAATTTAAATACAAGGAGTATGGGAATGAGTGCCAAGACTAGAAGGAATTAACATTGTTGGTATGAAATGGATCTTCAAAAAAAACAACTGACGAATATGGAACTGTTGTTCGGTATAAGGCCAAACTTGTTGCTTAGGGATATTCGCAAATAGAAGGTATATATTTTTATGAAACTTTTGCTCCAGTAGCCCTTTTAGAATCTATTATACTTTTACTTGCTTATGATTGTAACCTTAAGATCAAACTCTTTCAAATGGATATTAAGTTTGTATTTCTTAATGGAAATTTAAAAGAGTAGGTTTTTGTTGCTCAACCTAAAGGATTTGAGGATCCTTTATTTACGGATCATGTGCTTAAACTTAATAAGGCATTCATGGCCTAAAACAAGCTCCAAGAGCTTGGTATGACAAACTAACATCCTTTTTTCTTCGAATAGGTTTCTCTAGAGGAGGTGCAGATAAAGCTCTTTTTACCAAATGGAGTGGTAATAATGTTCTAGTTGCACATATATATGTTGATGATATCATCTTTGGATCAACCTCAAAATATCTCACTGATGAATTCCAAATTCTTATGAGTAATGAATTGGAAATGAGTAATGTGGGAGAATTGTCATATTTCTTATGCTTAGAAATCCAGCAACAACAGGGCAATATTTTCTTCTCACGGGAAAAATATGCCAAAAACCTAGTTGAAAAGTTTGACCTGAGAGACGCAACTGCTATTGTTACACCAATGTCAACCACTTGAAAGCTTCCATCTGATCCAAATGAAAGATCTACTGACCAGAAACTGTATCGTTCCATGATTGGAAGTTTATAGTATCTTACTGCAACCAGGCCATATATTGCTTTTACTGTGGGGTTTCAAGTGGATCCAAAAGAATCACATCTAAAAGCTCTAAAAAGAATCCTACGACATGTCAAAGGAACCGCCGACTGCAGTTTATCATATTCAATGGATACCAATAATAGTATGATTATTTATTTAGATGCTGATTGGGCAGGATGTGTGGGAGATCGAAAAAGAACCTCTGGTGGTTGCTTTTATGTTGGTCAAAATTTAGTCGTGTGGCACCGCAAGAAATATAATTCTCAGTCTCTTTCAACTTGCGAAGCAGAATACATTGGTGCAGGGTCTTTTTGTACTCAACTACTTTGGATGAAACAGATGCCCATTGATTATGGTATTAATATCCAAACTATGAGTATTCTATGTGATAATTCCAGCGCTATTTGACTAGCAGAGAATCCCTTGGAACATTCTCATACAAAGCATAATGATATTCGTTATCACTTTATTCGAGAATTGTATGAAAATGGGATTAATAAACTCGATTATGTACCCTCTGAACGACGACTGGATGACATTCTCACCAAACCACTAGACGGGGCAACCTTTTAAAATCTTATAAAGACTATTGGTGTCATCAAAATACATTAATTTCTCTGAGTTTCGGTTTTAGCTTGTTACATTGGAAACGTAAAGGCTAAGAATTTTTCGACCTTTCTCTGGTAAAGGTTGTCTTGTTTGTTATTCTTTTGTCTTGTAGGGAATAACAATTCATAGGAGGAGAGTTTTACATTGAATTGGTGCTTAAACGTCATATCTTTGTGGGAGAGTGGTTGTGGAAACCGAGGAAAGAATTATTTTGATAATCTTTCCTGATATGAAAACTTGATCGGTTCGGATCTTAGTTTGTCATATCGAAGAGCGAGGTAACGATTTATTTATGTTTGTTAATTGTTTCATGTTAAGAAAAGCTTATTTACAATGCTTATTCTTGGTTTTGCTTAACAAAATAGGCAGTTCAATTATTTTAATCCAATTGATGCCTAATAAGAAAAAGTACGTTAATTCTGATCTTAGTTTACGCTTATCAAAACGAGGTACGATTATTCAAGTCTAATCGGATCCTTGCTAAGAAAACTAGTTAACCTAGTTTTTTCTTGTCTAAATGAAGTATAATTGTTTATGAATAACTGGATCATGATAAGTAGCAGAGCTAAATTTTTTTTTCCAACTTATCAAATCAAAGGGAAAATTGCTACGACAATTTTTTCCTTGATAAGTGCTAAAACAAATTACTTAGGTAGTTTCGGTTTTAGTATTGCTTATCTAAAATGGTATGTTAGACCTTCGTGCTTAACTCTATAG
Source organism: Papaver somniferum (assembly GCF_003573695.1). Classification (NCBI taxonomy): domain Eukaryota; kingdom Viridiplantae; phylum Streptophyta; class Magnoliopsida; order Ranunculales; family Papaveraceae; genus Papaver; species Papaver somniferum. The sequence goes on from NC_039364.1 coordinate 125,320,585, forward strand.
GTTGTACGAGTTCTTATGAACTTGGAAGATCCTTTCAGTTTGCTCTTGTATTTTTTCATGTCTTTGTCATTTTTGTGACAAAAAGGGGGAGACATATATGGAATATTCGGGTGATTTACAATCACTGAGAAAAGATATATGTGCTGAAAAGTATATATATATATAATGAAAGAGGAAAGCATAAACCAATTGGGGGGAACATATCATCTTGCAGTGTATCATTTGATACTACAAAAGAGGAATAACAAATAAGTACATATTGAATATATACCTAGATTTCCTTTAGGGGTAGTAAAGCTTTTGTTATTCAAATACGTCAACAACAACATTTATTTTTGGATATGTGTAGGTTATGAGATGTTGAAGCATATAATCAAGCGTATGAAGAATGATTTGAGAGAATGTTATGTAATGTTATAGTTTTATCTTTTAATTCGTGTATTCTCCATGTGTAATGGAGTTTTGTCACTAAAATTGACAAAGGGGGAGATTGTTAGAGCATTGCTCTGTTGAACCCAACAAACGTTGGTATGTCAAGTTTGGTTGTCATATTTTAGTATCAAAACTCATAATTCGCTTGATTAGATTACTAGAGTCAGCTTCGTTAGGTTAAACTAGGAAGTCTAGAAATGTTGAGACATACAAGTATTACTCTGAAGACCTGAAGATTCCAAAGACATATCTACATCAACGATAACATCATCCTTCCACTAGAGGTTAGTAATACATGACTTGACTTGTTTCCATTTTTATATTGTAAGTTTTCAAGACGTTTCTGATTGAAAACATACATGCGAAGTTATATATATGAGAAACTCTAGTATAAGAGACTTGATCATCATATTGTGATCAAAGTGTCAAAGAACAATATATATTAATAGTGGTAAGTACTTTATATTGGTATATGAAGTATAATGATTATCTTTTGGACTTCGTAATTGCTACATCGACATAATCTTTTTAAATCACTAAATTGTGTAGTGAACATAGGTTTGATTTCATACCTAGAAAACTATGTTTGATTACATGAGTTTAAGGAAGTAGACATACGAACTTGTTTCGTGATTGAAAAGAGGATTGAAGGTACGGTTTTCATCGAATATCTTAAGGTTGGAACGATCATAACCCATATAGGAAATCAAGGTAGAACCGATCCTAAATTATGTTGGGTGTCAAGGTAGAACCGATCCCTACCTATATTGGGGGTCAAGGTAGAACCGATCTTAACTTGTTTTAGGAGTCATGGCAGAACTGGTCCTAATAGGCAAAACTGATTTCTCTAAGTCGCGTACACTTTACGGTTTGTGTGATTTGGAAATTGGGTATGCAAAATATGAAAGTTCAAGATGTTGACATAATGAGTAATTTGAACATGTGATGAAATCTTATTTCTTAATTATTCAAAGATATTCCTTGACACTAAAGGTGAGATCCCAAACCGAAATAGAAGAGAATATTTTTGAGATTTTCGAAATTAATATGTTTTGTTTACCAGGAACCAAAACATATCTCTGGAAAGATATATCGGTTAAGTGTTATCTAATATTGAGTTTTCCATGAAGATTTCGGTTATACAGTTGGATATTGGTTGGAATTAGACAAAATCAAATTTAGGTGATTTATTGCATATCTTAAGAATATTTTTGGTTATGGAAATTCCTTGGTGTCCAAACTATCTTGGTCTATAAATAATGAAGTTTGTTATTCTTACAAACTTATCCTGAGCCGGGAAAACTTCATCTTTGTTATTTCTGGTGTAGCTGACTAATAGTATTCTCGTAATACTATCTTAGAGAATTGAGTAATTGTTGATGGTGGATTTTTTATAAAGGCTAAAATCGTAAAATCATAATCTTGCGTATCCCTGATCCAGTAGTCAGACGAATATTGAGACTCATGTCTCTCGTTTAAGCATGAAAGCTCATGCCACGATGATTTCTGACTGAGTGTATTCCCACTCAGAACATCCATTAAACCTCTGACCGATTATATTTCCTCTCAGAGCATTTACATATGCAGTCTCTCAACAGAGACCACATCATATTTCATTAACTGAGCAATTTCAGTAGTCACTTCTGTATAGAATCGAAATGATTGGACGACTCCTAGATGTATTAACCACTAGTATAGAGCAATAACGTCTTCAGGATGTCGCAATGTTCCCTGACTCTACAAAATAAACATTCAAAACGAGTATTACGCTTCAACTCGCTCATATCTCGATTTTCGAATAATAATAATAAAATATTAAAAGGGGAGCCTAGGGGACCGAGCCCATCGACCGGCCGTTCATGCCGTCGTGGCCAGTCCCACACCTCTTTCTTTATTTTATCTTATTTAATTATTTTTCCTAATCTCATGAAAACTCCTTCATTCGAGCAAACTTCCTCGTTCGAGCAAAACTCTTATTTCCTCACACGGTGAAAACAACATAAAATAAGGAAGAGTGTCACGGGACCGGGCCTACTAGCCGGCCGTGCCCTAGTCGTGGCCAGTCCCGCAACCTTTCTTGTTCCTTATGTTATAATTATTCCTTCTCTCGTCTCATGAAAACTCCTTTATTTGAGCAAACTCTCAGTTTCTTCATATTTCCTTCACATGATGAAAATAATATAAAATAAGGAAAGGTGTCGCGGGACCGGGCCTACTAGCCGGCCGACCATGCCCTAGCCGTGGCCGGTCCCACACCTTATAATACCTTATATTATTATCATTATTATTTCCTTCATCTCATGAAACTCCTCCGTTTGAGCAAAACTCCGATTTCTTCGTATTTTGTCAAATATTGCTCAAGCGCGCACCAGAAAATACCAAAATTCTCAAGACTGAGACAGAGTCACTATGGTGACACAGGCATGTCACCTTGACTGACCAGGGTCGGCCCTTTGGCTTGCAAGAAGCCGGTCCCACACATCTTCATAATTTCACCTAATTTGTTCATATTGGGTTCAAATTCCTTCATATTGGGTTCAAATTCCTTCCAAATAACTTGGAATTTCATCAAATGACCTTCACGATCCCAAGACTACCAAGGGACGGTTACATGCCCACTTGGTCGGTCCCTCATCTCTCCATAATTAGGATTTATTGCCTAATGCTCAGACGAGCACTATTTCAATAAATGATTAAACCAGTATTTAATCATCCTTTCACCAACTGGTCTTCAAAGGACTTTGGTGCATGCTCATTCGAGCACCTGGGCGGTACATGATCGGGTCATCATCCCATGAAGCCGGTCCCTCTCTCACTCAATGATTGATTTTCAGTAAATCATCAATTATTCAGCAATCGATCAAAATAAAATTAGGGTTTCGAATGAACCCCCAGTTGGGGGATATGAAAACTAATTGGGGGATATGAATTACTTCCCCCAACCAAAGGTGTCTGCTAAGGGTTGTTTTTTGGGGCGAAAATACTAAAATAGCCTTCCCTCAAAATCAAAATCAAAAAACTTAATATAAAAAAACAAAAACATATCCCCCATTTCCATCTCCACTTTTTATTAATCTCTTTTAGGGTTAAAGCTTTGAAACCCAAATGTTCCCCATTCCCTTTCAAATTCTAAATTTTCCCCACTCCCTTTCAAATTCTCTTCTCCTTCTCTGCCGTCTCCTCACTTTGAAAACGATTTATTTATTTTTCACATTCGGAAGTGATGAAGACCATGCCGATACTGATGAAGGCCATGCCGGAAGTGATGAAGACCATGTCGGAAGTGATGAATACCATGCCGGAAGTGATGAAGACCATGCCGGAAGTGATGAAGACCATGCCGGAAGTGATGAAGAACATGCCGGAAATGATGAAGACCATGCCGGAAGTGATGAAGACCATGCTGGAAGTGATGAAGAACATGTCGGAAATGATGAAGACCATGCCGGAAGTGATGAAGACCATGCCGGAATTTTTTTTTTTTCATCGTCGGAAGTGATGAAGACCATGCCGGAATTGATGAATTCAATGCCGGAACTAAATGCCGGCATGCTCGATATAAATCTATCAATGCCGGTAGTCAAGTGAAAAAAAAATCAATTTTCTGGATACTTTTCATCATGTGCCGGCATAGAAATTTAAGCAACATACTATGCCGGCATAGGTACCGGCATGCTCGAGAATTAACTGACTGTGGCAGCAGTGGACTGATTAAAACAAAAAAAAAAAAGGTTTTGAAGATCAAAACCAGAAAATTTTGTCCCCGGACCCCCCCCCCCCCCCCCCCCCCCCCCCGGATAGTGGCAAACATTTATGAAAATTTCCAACAAATGCCGGCATGTTTTTTTGGTTGAATACCATTCCGGCACCGAGCTTTTTCAGCTGCAAAAATGGTGGATTCAAAGAAAAAAAATCAAATTTTCAACCTCTTAGCAGCAATTCTCTCTTCACAATCATCTTCCATTTTCACAAAAAAAATTCCACTCAAAAATATTTTTCCCTCCTTCTACTCTCACCTCACTCACACAAATTCAAATAAAAATACACACTACTCTATCCCCCAAATACTTAAGATTTTCCTAATTATTATTAACCACTAAACCTGATTAGTGAGGGATAGATTAGGAATTAAAAAAATAATTACATAAGGGGTGACCCAGATTTGATATTTGGATCCAGTTTTTTTCATGTAGCTATATCCCCCAATTGTGGGTTCTTTCGAATCAAATGCTCCGCAAAGCATAATTCTGAACAAGTTTAAACAGTAATAATTTTATGTTGATCCAGCAATCAACATTTTAATTAATTATACTCGGTCCAGTTACCAGTATTTTAAATTAATATTTTATTTGGTCTCACTATCAATAATTCATCAAACGAGCAATATTTGCTCACACGAGCAGTATTTGCTCAAACTAGGAATATTTGCTCAAACCGGGAATATTGATTCAACTATCAATATTCAACAATTCATCAAACGGGAAACATTTGCTCAGACGAGCAATATTTGTTCGGACCAGGAATATTGATTCAACTATTAATATTCAACAATTCATCAAAAATAACAATATTTGCTAACTTTAACTATTAACATTCATTCGACAATTATACATCTGTCTCAACAGACATGCTCAATCCATGAATCATAGAGTATTCGTCAATCATACTCGACTCAATAACATCAAGACTCATCGTCTGATAAAGTCAACAACTGACTAACTAAATATACGCCTGCCTTGCAGACTCTACATTCATGAGACATCAATCACGTCACGTGTGGGGATATTAACTAGGGTTTTGATCTGGCGGTCTACGGCACGTATGTTTATCCACGATGAGAATGTAATTAAGTCGTGCAAGCGGTTATAGGAGTTGGAAAAGTAGTGGGTGGACAATCAACCAAGTATTCACACGATGAGTAACTGGTTTTAACACGATTTTCCACTTTCTCACTCTTTCACTCCAGGAACCGTCATACTTACTGGGATCAATGTGTTATTGTTTTTGCAATATAAATAAGTCTCTGAACCCATGATTGAAAAACAACAAGAACGCTCGTCTGAACAAAGAATTCTATTTACACAAGAATTCTCATCGTTTGAGCAATCACTCTCAACAGAGCAAGCATTCAATCAATCAGAACTTATCTTATTTATTCACCCAGAATACACAACACATCTACAATCCTTGATCATCATTGATCTCACACACTTCTCATATTCCCTCCTGCAGATCGACTCATCCTCTCTTGTGACTGAATTGACTCTGGAACGACCATTGTCGTGGTTTAGGCTGGAGTCCTACAGATTGATCTCTCGAATTCAAGCACTCCCTTTGCAATGCATCTGTTTGTAAAAGGTTAAAGCAATTTGCTCGGTCGAGGAGTCTCCTACGCATGCTCGTCTCTTCATTTTCCCATAAAACCAGCAAATTGTTTTTCTCTATCAACAGATTGGCGACCACAGTGGGAGATTATTATCTCGGTTGCAATCTTAATTTATCAAAATGGTTGATCTTAGGTCAGGTTCAGTTACAAATCCTAACCCAAACAATGCTATCACTAGCAACAACAATGGTGGTACTCCAGTTAGTCCCGCTTCCAACAGTGGCGCTACTGATACCACCTCTCCTCAAACCAACATCGGAAATAATCCTCTCTTTGGCTGGTTTCCCGAAGAAATCAGAGAAAATCCGTCTACCATAGATGATCTTATGAAGGTTCAGGAAGTTCTCGCTAAGAATCAGACTGACATGGCCATAACACAGAAGGAGTTATGCAATTATCTCAAAACTCTTTAAACAAAATGTCAGAGAAAACTCAAGATGGTTCAGAGAAAGGAAAATCCAAAAAAACATCCCCGGATGTTGATCCTGAAATATCTCCAATTCACGTGGTCGATGATGATGAAGTCCGCTAAGGCGCAGACAACCCACAAACAAAAGAACCATCCAGTTTCATCACTCGTGAAGATTTAGAACGCCTTTTGGAAACCCACAGAAAAGATAAGATATCTTTTGTCCATCGTCACCAACCTCCATACCCCGCTGTTACGCAAAGGATTCCTCTTCCAAAATGTTATACCTCTCCAACATTCACTCTTTATGATGCAACATGCAATGCTCGAGAACATATTTCTCGGTTTCTGGAATCATTGGGCGAACACGAGCACAACCATGTCGTCTGTCTAAAGGTATTTTCAAAGTCTCTGACATGTAGAGCATACACCTGGTACAACAACATCGCACCACGAAGTATCACCAGTTGGGTAGAGATGATTAATACTTTCTACAGAAAATACTTCTTTGTTTCAGAGTAAGTCACCCTCTCTGATCTATGAAGGATGTTTCAAAGGAGCAGTGGACATCTCAATGATTAATTTGAAAAGGTTTAGAGTTCAAGCCTTGGACTGTCACGACCCAAACATCACAGAGCAGCAACTTGTAGACTTGTGCATCAACGGAATGATCCCAGTCTACAGAGCTTTATTGGAATATCTTCGGTTCCAGACTTTCTCAGAACTTCATGAAGCAGCTAAGCGATCAGAAACTACCGCACTTGCTTTACTGGAAAGAGCAAAAGCTACAAAAGTTGAAGAACCACGGGAAACTCGAGGTAGAAGGCATTTGATCAACAAGCAGTACAACCTCCAACCTTCCACAAATGTTGTTGCAGAAGGGAGCAAACTGAAAGCCGAGCCACAACTCAAACACGCTTTTCCAGCTCCTCCGAAAGCACAAAGGAAGGGTAAGGATGCACAAGCTCCAAACCAACGCGCAGGAACTGATCAAGCAGAACTTGACTTCCTTTTTCCAATTGAATAGGTGATTGAACTTCTAGAGGTATGGATTCAAGATGGTGCAATCAAGTAGTGGAAAACAGAAGTTCCGCGACCGTCAGTACAAGTCATATATACGAGTTATACGACCAGTATTAACCGTCTATGTTGGGATGTCTGATAAAGCGTCTCTGTTTTGTGGGAACCTTAGCCGTGGATCTCAAAATAACGACTGATTTTAAGGGTAACGAGGTACAAACCCTTAGCCGTGGGTCTCAGATTTAAATTATATATAAAAAAGAATATAGATTCAGATTTGCTGAAATGCCTGAATGGTTCAGGCTAAATCTGAAATAATCTGACTGCATCAAAGTCAAGTCAAATGAAACTCAAGTCAAAGTCAATGCAAAGTCAAGGAAAAGTCAAGTCAAATAGAACCCAAACTGAAATTCAAATTCAACTTAAATTTAAACTCCAATTGAGAATTCAACATTCATTCATTCATTCATTTTATTCATTGGGTTTAAAACTACACAAAAGGATGAAATTCTTAGTTCAGAACAACACATGTCCAAGCTAGCTAGTAAGTTCTAACAACATGCTAAACTAATAGACGATGTTCCAACAATGTGTGACAGGCAAGAATCGAAATTTTAAAGCTGAAGAGCTGATGCAAAACCAAAAGAAACATATAAAAAATGTCTTTAGACTACCATGCCTCTCACTATGGTGTAAGATCCAAAGTAACCAGGGTATCAAGAGAACCTACATATCAAAACACAACAATTCAGAATCTTTTAAGGATAGGTAACAGTCATGAATAATACAAGCTGCAAAGATGAACAACTTACTCTCACAGAAGCACATGACAGCTTACTCAGCAGTTAAGGAAACAACCTCGTAACCCTTGTTACCACTTTCCATGACGAATCTCAGTATATCACTGCAGGCCCGAAGCACAGAAACTTCATTAGTGATGCATAAAAAGCTTTACAGATCCACAAATAAGACCTCTTCAATAAGAATATAAAAAAGTATTATCATACTCTTCAGATTCTTTGACATATCATAAATTATCACTCACATAACTGTTTTAGTAATCTAATCTGCCTATAACATAGTCAAAGAATAATTGAGAAGACTATTTCACATATTTAAACTCTAGATGGTTATCAACATGGAAATAGACTTTAGAAATCCTGAGCTTAAATAGAGACAAACAAGACATTCAAAGAGGAAATAAGTTAAAGAAAAGTTCTAACAACTTACGAGCCTGAAACTAAGGGTACATAAGTTGTCAAGTAAGGAGCATTCTTGAGGGTAAGATCTTCCATCCAGTTACGAATGATATCGTACATGGGTAAGCATATGGCAACACAGTTTGAAAATGCAACTAATAATCCAAGATGAAATTTACAAGACACAAATCAGAACTTATCCATGGAGAAATAAAACCGAACTTACTGTTGGTACAACTAGTGTTAGGCCCGCATTTGTACCCCTCCACAACCTTGCGATTCCTTCATGCAAAAATTCACCCAATTACAATAGTGCTAGGCCCGCATTTGTACCCCAAGGCAATGTGTCACATTAAACTCACTTGAACTGGCTCCTAACAGCTGGAGCTTTGCAAATTCTTCTTCAGTGACTTGCATAGCATGTGGTGGGAATTTTTCCTTGTTAGCTTCAAGTCTCTCCCTAAATTTTGCTGTAGCAAAAGAGAAAAAACTTAGGTTGTTAAAACTATACTGAAGTAAACATAAGCACAAAGTAATTAAAAATAAAAAATATGAACACATGGCTCCAGATAATATAGGCCATAATTGTTTCAATGGCTAATCCTATTGATTGTCACCTCATACTCTTCAATACTTAAGAACACTCTTATAACTATAGGTGCACATGTGCAACAAATATTGGGAAAATTCATATATGTGCAGGTAATACAAATAACAATCAACGCTATAAGTGATACATGAGTATCGTAGCAGAAGTTGAGCTATATTAAGGCTAGAAGAGTGACGTGAAGATTATCTTCACAGAGCTGTATCAACGGCTAGATAGTTGGATGTGCAGATTATATGCACAGAACTTAAGTAATGTGAAGATTATATTCATACAAGCAAATAACAGAAGCAAAGGGACAGCTAAAGCTGCCAGATGAGGCTAATCATTAGCGTTTAATTGAGCCATATTACGGCTAGAGAGTAACTAGAAGAGGTGTAAGTTGTTAACTTAGCCTAGAAGTTTGAGGTTTCCTAACTAGATTGGATTCCTAGTTTAGAGTATCTAAAAGGTACTAGAAGAGGTGTAAGTTTGATAACTTGGCCCAGAAGTTTGAGGTTTCCTAACTAGATTGGATTCCTAGTTTAGATGAGTTCTAAAAACTCATAGCTTTAATTCTTTTCCAGCAAGTTTACACCGATATAAAAGGGGGAGACTTGTAGGCTAGAAAGGTAGAGAAAACGAGAGGGAGAGCAATCAGTTATTGATTGTAATAGAGTTTTCTTTCAATCAATTAAGAAGAATAAGTTAGCAGGTGGAGAGAAACTCGAGAGAGAGTGCAGCCATAGTTTTGGTTTGTAATAGAGTTTTTTATTTCACGGTTATAAAGAAGAAGAAGTTAGAAGAATCAATTATGTTCTTTTCTTTGTATTTTATTATCTTTTTTTTGCGTTCTTCCTAACTTCCTATTAAACAACACTGACTTTAGGTACCCTTGATCGATTATGTATCAAGTGGTATCAGAGCCACGTTCTGACTTCTAGGGTTAGATGTGGTGCATGGACTCAACACGAATTCAGTGTACGCGATCAGGGGAATATAATGTTGTTTTAACAGATACAAGGAAACCTAGAGGAAGTATTGGAACCAAGGTGGGAAGTGAAGAAGACGAGAGGAAACTAACAGATGAGGACAAGTTTGCTAAACTTGAACTTAAGATACAAGATATAATAGATACCTTAGCTGTGTTCATGAAAGCAAGTGTTGTCAAACGAAAACCTAAGCGTAGAAAGGAAAGTACAAAGAGAGAAAAAGGATAAGTTGAAGATGAAGACAACTATCCAGAAGTTGAAGACGGAGTTGTTTTTACATCTGATGCTATTGATACCCTTATTATGAAAGAGAAGGAAGTCGTAAATTCTTATAAAGAAGAGGTTAGTATTGAAGAAATCTGTAGAGAACCTTGCGATAGTTTTTCAGAAGTGGAAGACACGGTTTTGTTTACTACTGTTGGTATTGATCCTTCTATCAAGGAAGACGGTTACGTGGGAGCGGAAGATGAAGTTTTCTTTCAATCAGGTTGTATCGACCATGTTACGCAGGAACGTAGAGAAATCGTAAGTACCCATGTTAACCAAACTCACTCAGTTTATGAGAATCAAGCTACACATCGGGTAGATGATTTTAGTTTGAAATCTCAAGCTCGATATACAGTACAAACTTTATGTACTGTTGACAATCTTAGTTTAAGATCAGACTATCACAAGGAAGTTGGTAGAAAAAATTACAGAAGTAAGATTCATGGGAGAATTTTACTTAACACCAGGAGAAATACGTTGATGAGGGATTTAACAAACTATTGTTTAAATATTCCATCAGTATGTTACGAAAGTGGCAGTCATGGAACTCAAGTTTCATATATGGCAGAAAATATTAGTTTGAATTCAGACTGGTACAAGAAAAAATTTTGTCACAAGGAAACTTGTGCCGAAAATTATACAGGTCGAATTCGAGGAAGAATTTTCTTGAATTCCAGGAGGAATACTGTGGCAGATGATTTGGTAGAACAGTTCAAAATTAACATCATAGCCTACCATGACGTTGGTACTTACTTGAAGGAGACTATCGTGTCATGGCCCGCAACAACAGAGGAGGGAGATGGTACACCATATGGAGGCTATTTAGCAATAACAAATCTGGCTTGTAGAAGTTTGTCATTTCCTGTTGGTTTCTCTAGAGTTGTTTCTACTGTTGTTGTCGTCATGATGCTACAAGTTTTTATTGGGTTTTTGGTTGTGTGGTACCAAAACACTATAACTGAATGCTATGTCTGCAAGAAAAACTGTAGACGGGTTTGTGTATCTATTTTTCAGATTATGCCAAGAAAAACTAGTTCGACACATACAATCGACGCGGCATGTACGGTTCAATGTGTTAATAGTAAGAACATCCATGAGATGTTGGGTGATTTGGATTTGATGAGGAATTTTGCATCTGACAGCCATAATTTTGGTTTGGAAAACATTACTAGGTTGGTGAAAAGCAATCCAGACATGATCAAGAAGACGCACTAAGTCCAGGATGTCATATCATCAAAGAAAGTTGATGTTTATTTTTATGAAGTTGTGACTACTGTTGCTAATAAACTATATGAGGCGGAGTACGAATATCATCCACAACATGGCGTTGATCCAGTGGCATTTTCTTTGATAAAGAAAATTAGTGAAGAAGGAGAATCTTATGTTGATGGCATAAGCCGTACCCATCAGGAGGGGTGTGAAACCATCAATAAGAAGAAAATGGTGGCAGTGGATGTTGTCTTACCATCGTATGAAGTCAACAAAGAAACTTTAGGTTTTGTGTTCGATCGTGGGAAATCAACGGAGATGTCTTATGATACGTTGGACACCATTCATTGCTTATGGAATCTTAGAATCTTTAGGGCTACGAGTTTTGTTTTTGATCGAGCAAAGAAGAGAAGAAATATGGTGGTCACTGGTTTCAAAACAGAAGATGATGATCAGAGATTAGTATGTTCAGATTCCAAAGATGAGAAGAAGGAGTCGATGTTTTCTATTGGTGTAACTAAGCTCAGTACTAGAAGCGAAGATTTGGGTTTGTTTATGACCGTGGGAAGTCATCTAGATGTTACGCAAGAGTACTAGAGAATGAGCTCGAGAAAACTGAGCTAGAAATTAAGTTTTAAAGAGGAATATAGAGGGCAATGGGTTTTTAACCTAAGTAAAGCAAGGTGGTTCAACAAGGAACAGGGGGAGACTGGGTTTTCCCACCTTCAGTTTAGAGCCTACACCGGAGTTTCAGCTTCTTAAAATGGGGGAGCCATGATACAGGAGTATCGTAGCAGAAGTTGAGATATATTAAGGCTAGAAGAGTGACGTGAAGATTATCTTCACAGAGCTGTATCAACGGCTAGATAGTTGGATGTGCATATTATATGCATAAAACTTAAGTAATGTGAAGATTATATTCACACAAGAAAATAACAGAAGCAGAGGGACAGCTAAAGCTGTCAGATGAGGCTAATCATTAGCCTAGGTTTAATTGAGCTATATTACGTCTAGAGAGTAACTAGAAGATACTAGAAGAGGTGTAAGTTGTTAACTTAGCCTAGAAGTTTGAGGTTTCCTAACTAGATTGGATTCCTAGTTTAGAGTATCTAAAAGGTACTAGAAGAGGTGTAAGTTTGATAACTTGGCCTAGAAGTTTGAGGTTTCCTAACTAGATTGGATTCCTAGTTTAGATGAGTTCTAAAAACTCATAGCTTTAATTCTTTTCCAGCAAGTTTACACCGATATAAAAGGGGGAGACTTGTAGTCTAGAAAGGTAGAGAAAACAAGAGGGAGAGCAGTCAGTTATTGATTGTAATAGAGTTTTCTTTCAAGCAATTAAGAAGAAGAAGTTAGCAGGTGGAGAGAAACTCGGGAGAGAGTGCAGCCATAGTTTTGGTTTTTAATAGAGTTTTTTCTTTCACAATTATAAAGAAGAAGAAGTTAGAAGAATCAACTGTGTTCTTTTCTTTGTATTTTATTATCTTTTTTTTTTTTTTTTGCGTTCTTCGTAACTTCCTATTAAACAACACTGACTCTAGGTACCCTTGATCGATTACGTATCAATAAGCCTCATGTAACAATCCATCATTACACTAGAAACCTCAAGTTACTATTACTAAGACTACTATAACAGGATGAGACCTATAGAAATCAAAACTACCTATGTAATATATAGGATGGTCATGTATGCAGAGCAGCCATGTTATTTATACTGCACCCAGTCTATAGGACATGTTAGGAACTATTAAAACTCTGCAATATAGTAGACACCCAGTACACTTTAACAAGAATAATTCATGCTAGGTTCACAATAGTTAAAAAGTATAGCTAGCTAAATGTATACAGAAGAGAACCCATAACTACAGAATTCATAGGTGGAAATTCATTAGATGGTTATATTCATATATGACGGCTTGTAATATGATATTCATACAACAAGAAGATTTCAAAATTTTAATTAAAACGAGCTAACACATGATCCAAAACGAACTAACATATTATACATGTTCTCAAACAACTTAATTCATAGGCAATAAGTTCAGCTACATTAACCATCTTCAAAAACTAACAAACAATAATCCAAAATTCCCAACTGTTTAAATAACCATTCATATGATTCTATCAAAAAATCATTTTGAAAAATCACTTAGAACTAGCAGTATACACACAGAAGATATCACATATTCTTATACCAAGATTAAAAACAAAGATCTATATGATTGAATAAGGTATGGGAAGAAATGTTACCAGCAGTAACGAAACATCTGTCGAATTGCATCTTCCTGTGAGCTCTACCTCTAGGATTCTTCTTCTTATCTTGTTTAGATACCTTTGTTGTTTTTCCTTACCTGCAACTAAGTAAACAAACTCACTTCTGTATTCCATTCCAGAAACAAAACCAATTAACATAATTCTAGTAATAATGAAAATTTCAACATAAACATAAACTATAGTGCCTAAGAAGGGTCGAACTACATCATCTAATAATTCCATGGGGGATGCTATCATAGGTTGTTCCCCCATGACAGGGATCGCTGAAGAACCCCAACTGCCACCCAAACTGAAACAACATAGACTCATGATATCAGAAAATCCCCTATTCCCCAAATTGAAAAAAAAATACAGAACTGATAAGCAGTGTAACTGACCAACTTCTGCTTCACCACCACCACCACACCATCATTAGGAACCAGTTGAAGTAAACCGCAACCCTACTCAAGAAAAATAGCACTTCAATCGAAACTATTACCAGGAAAATCTAGAGCTTGAAAATTCACCCTAACCCTAACATTAAAAATTAAATTCTGAAATTGAAGATGATGAAGAAGATTGAGTCATAGATAATTACCTCAATGAATCGCAAGAAGTATTTCATCATTGACAACACAAACTACTGATGAAATCGGTTATTAGCTTGAGGGTATTGACTTTTATTTCAATTTACGGATCTGGATCGAGAACAAGAAATCGATGAAATTGATTCTCTGAAGAAGAAGAAGAAGAAGAAGAAGAAGAAGGTGATGGAGGTCGATCGAGAGCAAATGATTAAACTTACAGAGGAAAAAAATACAAGAGAAAGATGAGTTCCGCTGTGAGCTAGTGAAGAGGTGTGAGAAAATAAAGATAATGGAGATAAGAGATAGAGATGTACATCGATAAAATCGAAGATAAGATTGTTATAATCTAGCCGTTCTTTACAGTCTAGCAGATCGTGACCATAGAAAGTGTGGGGCCCAGGGTCGATCATCAGATCTACATCGCAGGTCGAGGGTCGTTGAACCGGTACTTTTACGAGGGAAAAATGGTAATAATTTTTCCAATTCAGAGACAGCTTATTAAGCTCTCGGAATTTCTCCATGTTTTTACCATATCAGAGACCGCTATATGTGGTCAGCGTACCGACTACCGTTATTGAGGGTCTCGGATGTGGGTCATAGAAACCCCATTTTCCACTAGTTACCATATGTCAGGAAAGAGCCAACTAAAGGGGAAATTGAAAATCCTCGTCACTGCCGCTTTCATAGATTCGTCAATCATCCCACAAGTGACTGCAGGATTTTGAAGCGCATATTCAAGAAAAAGGTAAAATCAGGAGAACTTAACTTGGTGAATGAAGGAGTACACAGAGACCCTCTCCCGGTCAGGACTTTCACCCTCTCTGAACCACATGTCAAGGAAGCAGTTCAATCCTTAATTGAGCATGCCTGTGAATTTTTGTACCTATCAAAATCTCAAAAAAGGACATTTTCGCTGCATTGAATCACATCGTATTAGGAAAGCGTCTATCAATTCAGGAGACACTCCTTGAACCTCCAGTCACGGACAAGGAGATGTATGACTGGGGACTTCTCACCACAGTCCATCTCAAAGGAAACGAATTCAAATGAGTGTTTATTGATGTTGGAACTGCTGTCAATGTCATCTCGTTGAAAACCCTCAGAGCTGCTGGTATCACTCGACAAGAAGCTACTCACGCTCCCATTTCAATCATGGATCATGAAGGAACGCCCAGAGATGCTTATGACTACATTACTCTCAAGGTGAAAGCAAACTCAACCTGGACGGAAACCAAGTTTTACGTAATCCTAGAAGATCCAGGGTATGATATAATTCTTGGACGAACATGGATCCACTCTGAAAAGATGACTACTGATGAGGCGCCTACACCCCTCTCAGGCGAAGAAAGCTCTGATTCAGAAGACCCGACGGGCGTTCCATTAAAAAATAATTTGGAGCAATTCCAAACAATAATGGAATTAAAACAAGAGCTCGAGGAAGATGCGCTAGCATTTATCAGGATATTTCGCACTCATGCAAGTCTTATTACTCCTCATGTGTCCATGTCATCTGCTTTCAAACATGCCCTCCTAGTCTGAGGACTCAATCTCATTAGTAACTCTGCCATAACAAGACGTTATGAATGGGTAGCTTCACCACAACAATATTTCACTAAGTAGTTACATCCGAAAACTCTTCGGATTCAGCATCTCACTGAAACATTCATTGCTGAAATAATGACCAAACACAACAAGCAATATCCTGGATATTCTTCTTTGTACGAGTGTCCACATGTTCCGCAAGATTGGAAAGCTCCACATACATGGAATCCCACTGTACTAGGAATTCCGAACCAACAGAAGATATTCAAAGCACGAGCGACCAAGCCTAACAAATTTCATGAAGGAGATTTGGTTCTCAAAGCAACTAAGCGCGATCTTCATTCTACAAGGAACTCCAACTGGGAAGGACCTTTCATGATATATAAGTCTGTTGCTGGAGGATATCACAAATTAATCAACATGGATGGCAAGGAGAACGTGGCAGTAATACACGAGAATTGGCTCAAAGCATTTGACGCCTGAGAATATTGGACGTTTGAGGTATTGAGTGTTTGAGGCACGAGCACCCAGAACGTCTGGGTTTGGCATTTAGGATTTCCTTTCACTGTATTTTCAGTTCCTCCAAAACGTTTGCAATACTTGCATTCAGTATTTGAATTCATCAATTAATCAAAGTTCATTTTACTTAAAGAAAATCTCTATCAAATCCAAAAGAAAATCCCCAATCACCTACTTATCCAAAATTAATCAAAATCAAAACCAAAAGTAAAACCTCACATCTCTCACAAGTTCAAAAGTTCAAGAGATTATAGAAAGAAAATTAAAGGAAACCGGAGAAGTAAGTTTTTTTCTCCTCTGCATCCTTCAAGACTTGTAAAGCCGCCTTCTCCAACTCCAGTTCTTTGGTCAATCTAGCAATCTTGTCCTCTTTCTCCACCACAGCATCATTGGGAAAGGGTATGCTATTTTCATATGGATCCTTGATAATACTTATATTCTGACGAAGCCACTTCACATTGAAGCCAAGTTTCTCAGAATTCTCCAAGTTGTACTCCCAATTAAAGAGTACATCTTGAGTAAAAATATCCCTAGCTCTGGTGCATATATCATTTATATCACGCAAGATAGTTCCTACTTGCATTGTCAAGAAATAGGCACGTTTGGAGTCTTTGGTAACAATGATATGACCATACTTCTTCCATATTTTCTCATACAAGCCTGCATATCCAGTGGAAACGCTGAATCCACCAACTATCTCATGATATGTGAGTAACTCACCGAATGGAGGTTCAAAAACAACCCCTGCACTAGGGTATTCATGCATCACTATACGATTCTCAATCATTTGGGCATCCTCTTATATCTCGGGAACGATTGTTTCTACCTCTGGAACATTTTCTTCCATCATTGGAACGATTTTTTCTATCCTTGGCATGGTTTCTTCTATCCTTGAAGTAATGGCGACCTGAGCTTTGGTATATTCAATGTCTTCAGTAGCGACCTCCTCATGACCTTGAGGTGCAGAAATGGTTGTGCCACCATTTTGATTCACAATACCTCTCATACCATCATCATCAATTCGTTTACTTTCAACTTCATCATTCGGCACCTAATATGACGATTACATGAGATTAGAGCGCTCCAAGCATGTAAATCAAAAGCAATCATAAATTCAAGATGTAAGTGATTTAACATCATCAAATTTCTTCATTATATATTCAAGACACAAGCAAATAACGTGAAGACACAGAAAAACGTTTTACAAGCAAGTCCGTCTGAGTCAATTTTACACTGCCCTGTACAAGACAATGAACTGGGAGCAATTGGTAAGGAATCTAAGGTTTAGTCATTTACCATTCTCTTTGTATGGATGTCCTTTACACCATACCAAAATTTCATAGCAATTGGATAACGAGCAAAAAGATGTGGCCAAAACAGCGAGCAACATGACAGCTGAAAATTTTCTGAAAACCTCCTGGAAGTTCACCGTTTCATCAATTTCAATCCCTAAACATGCTCAAAACTCGAAAATCTTCTTAGATAAAGTTAGGCACTTTCCTGGGCATAAGAAAACTGGGGTAGATCACGAAAATCAGATGTCGGATGAAGATTCTACAACGTTTTTGCTAAAAAAAAATTGAGTTCTGAATTTTCTGGTGACGTATTTCGGCAAATTTTCTTATTCGTTCATATGGATTCTCATTCATTCATTCACAAATCATCAATTTTATACTTCTATGGAGATTATCCAAAATAAATACTTGAGTGGAATCTAAACCATTCGAGGAGTTAAGATTGCCAACACCATTATTGGTAGCATTGTTATTCTCGTTCGGCTCCGAGTCTTGAGAACTCTCTTCTTCACCGTCCTTTGAGGATGAACGAGCATCATCAGTACCTTCATTATCCATCGTGATCTCCTCCTGGATATATCAACAACAATCATTATTACTTCATTCGAGAAATACCATAATTGATCGTACAAGGAAAATACTTACATTAATTTCTTCCTCATCGGTGGTACTGGATTTATGAGTTTCTTTCCCGGTAATGAGTCGAAAACCGTAATGCTTGATGGAGCAAAACTATGAAACAAATTAAAAAAAATATTTGTTTTGATCCTAATTAGACGGACAAGAAAAATTCATGGTGGAAGAAGCGTTAACAACTCACCAAAGACACAGTTGGGGACTTTACAGTATCGGGTAACATTTTGTAATTCTTGCTTCTAGCTTCTCCACCCTGACGACTTTCTTCCATTTCTGAGAAGTCTATAGGGATCTAAGGTCTCACAACACGACCGTCCTGTGGTAAAGTTAAGGAAATGATCAAGATACGATTACAATGTCTTTATGAAAATCATAAGAAAAATACGTACTTGTGAACACCCTGGAGGGGTCTTTCGCTTATCACCACCAAAGAGATACTTCAGTCTTGGTCGAGTGGAAATCATCTCAGCAGAAGGAGGTTCTTTTACCAAAGGCTGAACAGCCATCACGAAATCATATAAGCGCTCAAGTTGTTGATTCCAAAAGTCTATATAACCCGGAGTTGCATATGTAACTCGCTCAGAGAAAGGGAACCAGTAATTTCTTCCTTCCACGTGTGTGCGGTCTAAACGGGTCATAAGTTGTTCAACCGATGGTTTATTCCTTCGAAAAGTCGGAACACACTGATTGTCGAGCTTCTCTATGAATGTTGTATTCTTCCACTGAAAAGTCTCTGTATGTTACTAATACTAAGTAACCAGAAGTGCAACTCAACATAAAAGATCTCTCGCCATCGCTCAGGTCTGCACCAGATTTCAAAGTAATACTTTCTTCAGCATTGAAAGTTTTCAACTGAGAAATATAAGGAGGAATTGACACCCATGGACGAAAATTGAACTCAGACTCATTGTCTAACACATTGATGAGATGTTTCTTGAGTCGAGGCTGATTTGTAGACCAGCGGATAATCCTGGCATTATCCTTCTCGGAGAAAGCATGAAGAGCATCAACATTCGGTCCTTGCAAAACATTACGAGGAATGGGTGCATAATTCTTGAAGCGCTCCCACATTAAAGCTTGGAGAAACATCGTGTTAACATAACATTCAATCTTCATAAAGTTGTTATAAATGTTGGAGTCTATAACCAAGGAGTATAAATTGGAGTATAAGGAACCCAAGAACAGACTGCCAATAGGAAGTTTGTCACCTTGGGACATCTTAATAACAAAGGGAATCACGAACGGCTTCAAAAAATTCCCGATATCTTCAAATAGTCTTTGGACAGCCATAAACACTAGAAAGCAACAATAGATAACGTACCGTCGACATGCCTGTCAGGAACACTATCTCTTGGACACCAGTGCGTTAACCATTGAGCATAAAAAAATTTGCTGGATAATTTATTAATTTCCTCCATCTCAGTTGTCAAGATGTTAGACATTACCATCTCCTCCGCCGAAAGTCTTCCAGGAAGATTACCCGTGATTGGAAGGTGCAACAAAACAACTACATCCTCCAAAGTGATGATAAATTTCCCCATCTGCGTATGAAAGTATGGGTCGGAATACACCATCGAGAGAGAAAAGCTACCATACCTCGCACGTCGTAAAAAATAATCAAGTCTCCAGACGCTTGAATATCCCATGTCACTTGCGCACGATCCAGCATGGCTCGAACATGAGGAAAACCCAGCATTTATCTTGCCCATCCAGAAATTTTTTTCTAAAGGTCGTCGAGAAAGCTTAAATTCTATAATTGAAGTAAAAAAGTGTCCTCGTTGAAGACAGAATCAGATGATCGCTCGAGGAGTCACCAGTTTCTTCTGAGTAACACTTCTGGGATTTATCAGAAGACGAAATGTTGAATGCATGGGACGTTTTTCGGGTCTATACTGAACCACGAAGAACTCATCATCTGTATTCGGAATATTTTTTATTCCAGTATGTCATTCGAAGATGCAAATTTCATCAAGGCAGTGGAATTAAAGCATAACGAGATAATAAGGATGCTCACATCAGCATCTACAAAATGGTAACTTTTCAACCCTTACCTGTTTACGATTCCACTAACAGTAGTGATTGTGATGCAAGAGTTAACACTTCAAAACTTGCTCGTTTCTTCAAACCTGCAAAGACGAGCAAAACTCATTATTCAGAATATCAAAACTTGATTTTTTTATAAAATAGTGAACATAGTTTTCATTGTGCGAATATCCACTACTGAATTGTGAAAGCTCACACCAAGGCATTATTTCATCATAAATAATTGTCTATGTTTTCAATGATTATTCAAAATCAGAATTTCGATTTTCATAAAAAAAAAAAATCAGACGTGAATTATTTACGTAAATTAAAAAAAAAATATGTGAGCAGGTCACGTACACATAAAACAAAAATCCCTTCGTACGAGCGTCGTCTCTCAAACGAGGGTTTATTCCAATTTTGTGAAAATTCACACATCAAAATAAAATTTTGGTTTTCATGAAAGCTCATAAACAAAATTTTATCACTAGACACAAGTCTATTAAAAAAAAAAAATCTCTCTTATGCTAGGGATTATTGCTCGTTTCTTAAACTAACTAACGAACGAACGTTCGTTCCTAAAACAAGGGTTTTTATGAAAAAACTCACGCCTATAATTTTTAACATGAACAAATATGAACACGTTACAAAACAACAAACTTCTGAAGAATAGAAAGAAAAAAATTTGCGTACCTGGTCGGTGCCGGCCGGTGGCAGCGGCGGCTGGTCAGCGACGACGTCTCCGGCAAAAAAAAATTCCTCTCCTCTGCTGCTCGGACGTGAAGCGGATGAAGGGATGAAGGTGGTGGTCGGTCGTGTGAAGGAGAATTTTTTTTTTTTTTAAAAAAAGGTGTTTATCCCTTTTATATCAAATTTAATTCGAAAACCTAATTCCGCAAGGATTTCCTTTCTTGGGCCCGGACCCGTGAATCCTAAACCGACCAAGGTTGAGCGTTCCACCACCTAAATCAGCGACGCCACACCAATTTATTCTCATCAAGTGATGCTCTATCATGTTACTAAAATCTTCATTCAAGCAATAGCTCGCTCAAATCGAAAATTCGGTAATGTTCTTTTTACGACCAAGTTCAATTACTTATTTCGTTTATGGATGAAAAATCACCATCGAGTGCTGACTGAGGAACATGATTGTCCCTCACTAAGTAGGGGACTTAATGTTGATGGTGGATTTTTGACAAAGGCTAAAATTGTGAAATCATAATCTTGCATATCCCTGATCCAGTAGTCAGACGAATATTGAGACTCATGTCTCTCGTTTAAGTATGAAAGCTCATGCCACGATGATTTCTGACTGAGTGTATTGCCTCTCAGAACATCCATAAAACCTATGACCGAGTGTATTTCCTCTCGGAGCATATACATATGTAGTCTCTCAACTGAGACCACGGCGTATTTCATTAACTGAGCAATTTCAGTAATCACTTTTGTATATAATCGAAATGATTGGACGACTCCTGGATGTATTAACCACTAGTATAGAGCAACAACGTCTTCAGGATGTCGCAATGTTCCCTGCCTCTACAGAATAAACATTCAAAACGAGTATTATGCTTCAACTTGCTCATATCTCGATTTTTGAATAATTATAATGCTCCTCGACAGCCTACCTGCTAGTATAGAGCCATCAATTAATTATTTCTAGTCGCAATATTCATCAACTGAATTCCTAGAAAATATTTTACGTTCTTCACAATATTTTTTTACTTCAATTCATGGCTCTTCCCAGCAGAATTCCACGGGTTAGTAATAAATATTCAACGTATATGGGCATCTGGGCCATCACCGAGTAAGCCCCGAGACAATGGTGCAAGTGTGCTTAACAATAATGCAAGAACAAGCACCCGAATGCACGAACGAGCATTCAAAAATACGAACGAACGAACGAGGAAACCTATGCAAAATAGGGAAGAAAAAAATAATAAAATATAAAAAGGGGCGCCTAGGGGACCGGGCCCACCGGCCGGCCGGTCATGCCGCCGTGGCCAGTCCCACGCCTCTTCCTTTATTTTATCTTATTTTATTATTTTTCCTAATCTCATGAAAACTCCTTCATTCGAGCAAACTTCTTCGTTCGAGAAAAACTCTTATTTCCTCACACGGTGAAAACAACATAAAATAAGGAAGAGTGTCACGGGACCGGGCCTACTAGACGGTCGTGCCCTAGCCGTGGCCGGTCCCACACCTTATAATACCTTATATTATTATCATTATTATTCCTTCATCTCATGAAACTCCTCCGTTTGAGCAAAACCCTGATTTCTTCATATTTTCTCAAATATTGCTCAAACGCGCACCAGAAAATACCAAAATATTCAAGATTGAGACACAGACACTATGGTGACATGGGAATGTCACCTTGACCGACCATGGTCGTCCCTTTGGATTGCAAGAAGCCGGTCCCACACATCTTCATAATTTCACCTAATTTGTTCATATTGGGTTCAAATTCCTTCCAAATAACTTGGAATTTCATCAAACGACCGTCACGGTCCCACGACCACCAAGGGAAAGTTACACGCCCTCTTGGTCGGTCCCTCATCTCTCTATAATTAGGATTTACTGCCAAATGCTCAGACGAGCATTATTTCAATAAATTATTAAACCAGTATTTAATCATCCTTTCACCAACTGGTCTTCAAAGGACTTTGGTGCATGCTCATTCGAGCACCTGGGTACTACATGGTCGGGTCATCATCCCATGAAGCTGGTCCCTCTCTCACTCAGTGATTGATTTTCAGTAAATCATCAATTGATCAACAATTCATCAAAATAAAATTAGGGTTTCGAATCAAATGCTCCGGAAAGCATAATTCTGAACAAGTTTAAACACTAATAATTTTATGTTGATCCAGCAATCAACATTTTAATTAATTATACTCGGTCCAGTTGCCAGTATTTTTTAAATTAATATTTTATTTGGTCCCGCTACCAATAATTCATCAAACGAGCAATATTTGCTCACACGAGTAGTATTTGCTCAAACTAGGAATATTTGCTCAAACCGGGAATATTGATTCAACTATCAATATTCAACAATTCATCAAACGAGCAACATTTTCTCAGACGAGCAATATTTGCTCGGACCACGAATATTGATTTAACTATCAATATTCAACAATTCATCAAATGAGCAATATTTTCTCACTTTAACTATTAACATTCATTAGACAGTTATACATTTGTCTCAATAGACATGCTCAATCCATGAATCATAGAGTATTCCTCAATCATACTCGACTCAATAACACCAAGACTCATCGTTTGATGAAGTCAACAACTGACTAGCTAAATACACGTCTTCCTTGCAGACCCCACATTCATGAGACATCAATCACGTCACATGGGGGGATATTAACTAGGGTTTTGGTCTGGCGGTCTACGACACGTGTGTTCATCCACGGTGAGAATGTGATTAATTCGTGCAAGCAGTTATAGGAGTTAGCAAAGTAGTGGGTGGACAATCAACCAAGTCTCCGCATGATGAGTAATTGGTTTTAACACGATTTCCCAGTTTCTCACTCTTTCACTCCAGCAACCGTAACACTTACTGGGATCAATGTGTATACTGTTTTTGCAATATAAATAAGTCTCTGAACCCATGATTGAAAAACAACAAGAACGCTCGTTTCAACAAAGAATTCTGATTACACAAGAATTCTCATCGTTTGATCAATCTCTCTCAACAGAGCAAGCATTCAACCAATCAGAACTTATCTTATATATTCACGCATAATACACAACACATCTACAATCCTTGATTATCATTGATCTCACACACTTCTCAGCTTCCCTCTTGCAGATCGATTCATCTTCTCTTGTGACTGAATTGACTCTAGAACGACCATTGTCTTGGTTTAGGCCGGAGTCCTACAGATTGATCTCTAGAATTCAAGCACTCCCTTTGCAATGCATCTGTTTGCAAAAGGTTAAAGCAATTTTCTCGGTCGAGGAGTCACCTCTGCACGGTCGTCTCTTCATTTTCCCATAAAACCAGCAAATCGTTTTCCCCATCAACAGTAACCTAATTAGGCGAAATCTCTTACGTCCGCTAGTTTAGAAACTTCTTTGGAATCAAGAAGCGTCTACCAGTACCATTAGTGGGAAACTATAATTTCATTTTTATTTTAGTTTTCAATTATTTATATGATTGACTAACGGTTTTGAAAAGAAGAGAGTGCCCAAATACACCACAATCTTTTAAATATCAACCTATAAGTCCCATACCAAGTGTGATCGTCTATGGACAAAGTCGATACAATACAAAAACTATGGTATACACTTTGTGTGATCGTCTATGGATATGAGATCGAGATAATACAACAACAAATTGTCCACTTGATAGTGGGTACGGTATAAAACCGAAACACTAAAGGATCAATATCAAGTGATTAGTATTAATGTACAAGTGTAATTTACTTTATTATGATTAGACAATTATAATACGTAAGTAAAGTAAATGACACATCAAGATTTTGTTAATAGGGAAACTGCAAATGTATAAAAAACCCGGGACCTAGTCCAATTTTGAATACTCTCATAATTAAGCCGCTATAAAAAATCTAATGCCAACTTCGTATAGTTGAGACCAATTAGACTACCCTTAACTACTTGGTTTCCTCAGATACCTGCACCTTCTACTTCTAGAGTCACACACGTGAATTACCACTCCTTTGGATCGTATTCCAAACAGTAAAGAAATAAAATTGTTTGGTAACCACTCTATTAAATATTTGGTGAAAGATATGTTAGAGTTGTCAACAAAGGCTCTTTCGTTTAAACTAATAAACTCCTTTGTTTGGTTAGATCAATCTAAACTTGATTACTGAAATAACCAATTTCCGTATTCGCAATCAATCAATATAGAAATCAAAGAGTAACAATAAAGTGATGCCGATCTTACACATCTAGAAAATCAAGTCTATCAAAGATAAACACGATTCTAGTTGGATTCCAGCCGATCAACATTCACAAGATACGAAAACTAATAAGAAAATATTCTTTGTCTTCAAATCTTCAATTTCCTTCTCAATAACCTTCTAAACACAAACTTGAATCCTCTTGTGATCAATCACACACAAAATGGAATTTGTTAACAATGGATTATCACAAGATGTCTTTAGATCCGCAAATGGTTCTAAAGATCCCGTCGATACTTTGTTCTAGTTTGAGTGACCCTTATGTCAGAAGAGAAGGCTATCAAGAATAATCAAACTAGGTGCAATCAAAGTTTCAACAACCGTTAGTCAATCAAATCAATAATAGAAAACTAAAATACAATGAAATTATCTAGTATCCCACCAACGGTAGTCGCAGAGCTTCTTGATCCCATAGAAGTCTTTAAACGAGCGGTCGTAAGAGATTTCTCCTAATTATGGTACTTTCCTCTCCGAATAGACGGATCCACTAGAAAAAACACGAATGAAGTTTGCTTGGCTCTTAGGAATGTTTGCAATAAATGAAAACTCGAGTATTTAAAGACCAAGGTTGCTTGGACAAGGAAATTCCAAAACAGAAAATATTCTCAAGATATTCATTAAAGTGCCTAATTTCGGTTTTCCTATTTCCAATAAATGTTAACCAATATTTCCGAAAACTCTCTTAGAAAATTTCTATTATTAGTGTAGCACATTAACAAATAATCTTTTCCAGAGATATACTTTAATTGCTGGTAAATAAAACATATATTATGAAAATCATACTTCATTGTTTTTCAATATTTTGGTATGGGATCACCTTGAGCATCAAGGAATATCTTTGAACAATAAATGATTAGAGTTATGTTCATGTACAAATAATATCGACCTCTATAAGTTTCTCTTAGCAAACCCTAATTCTTAATTCACACACAACCTTGAAGAAATGTGTGAACTTTGGAAACTTGGTTTTGCTCTTGGGATCGGTTCTACCAAGACTCACAATGTAAGTTGTGACCGGTTATATCATGCTCCCCAAGATAGGTTGTCTCCGATTACACCATGCTTCCAAAAGTAGCTTGCGGTTGGTTACAACTTTCTTCTTAAAAGTAGCTTGTGATCGATTACACCTTTCTTCCCGAAGTAGCTTGCGACCGATTATAACTAACTTCCCAATGTCGCTTGTGATCGGTTACACCTTGCTTTCCGAATCATCTTGTGAGCGATTACACATTGCTTTCTGAATCAACTTGTGACCTGTTGCACCTTGCTACACATTATAGGCTATAATCGATTATACCTCAATTCTCAACATAAGTCAACTAGGTTCTACCTTGTCATCTAGTATTGGTAATCCAAAAGATATTCAATAAATAACCGGACCAACACATTCATGATTTCCATTTCGATTATGAAACAAGTTCATAAATCTACTTCCTTAAACTAATGTAATAATACATAGTTTTCTAGAATGAAATTACACCTACATTCCACACATAATCAAGTAACTAAATACATAGATTATGTTGATGTCGTAAGATAAGCGTTTATACTTCATAATAGAATTTCTTGATACTTTGAACATGATACTATGACCAAGTCTAATCAGTAGAGTATTATAAATATAACTTCTCATGTTATGTTTTCAATATAATGTGACTTGAAAGATACATTAGGAATGGAAATAATATCAAGTAAATAATACTAACCTCAAGAGGAAGGATGATGTCTTCGTTGCAGTCATTACTTCTTCAGTTTCTTCGGGTCTTCAAAGTAATACTTATACGTCTCTGTTGATGGTGGTTTTTAGACAAGGGGTAAAATCGTAAACCTTACGCATAGCATGACGTCACCGGTGACGCTAAACACATTTATTAGAAAATTTAATGCACTTATGTAAAAAATTACCAGGGTATCTTTTTTCAAATGCTAAACTAGGGTTTCGACACACAAAACCCTAAGCCGCACAATCGTTGCGCATCATGGCAACTATGCCAAAACCAAAGCCGCACAATCGCTGCGCATCATGGCGAATATGCCAAAACCAAAGCCACACAATCGCTGCGCATCATGGCAACTATGTCAAAACCAAAGCCGCACAATCGTTGCGCATCATGGCAACTATGCCAAAACCAAAGCCGCACGATCGCTGCGCATCATGGCAACCATGCCAAAACCAAGCCGCACGATCGTTGCGCATCATGGCAACTATGCCAAAACCAAAGCCGCACAATCGCTGCGCATTATGGCAACCATGCCAAAACCAAGCTCACGATCGCTGCGCATCATGGAAACTATGCCAAAACCAAAGCCGCACAATCATTGCGCTTCACGGCGACCGTTCCAAATTCGAGTTGCACAATCATTGCACCACACGCGTCGTTGGCACATGCCAAGCGACGCTTGCGACCTAGCATGCCAAGCCGTGCAAACCTAGGGCCAAGCCGCCACACGCGCCATTGGCACATGCCAAGCGACGCTTGCGACCTAGCATGCCAAACCGTGCAAACCTAGGGCCAAGCCGCCACACGCGCCATTGGCACATGCCAAGCGACGCTTGCGACCTAGCATGCCAAGTCGTGCAACCCTAAGGCCAAGCCGCCACACGCGCCATTGGCACATGTCAAGCGACGCTTGCGACCTAGCATGCCAAGATGTGCAAACCTAGGGCCAAGCCGCCACACGCGTCATTGGCACATGCCAAGCGACGCTTGCGACCTAGCATGCCAAGCCGTGCAAACCTAGGGCCAAGCCGCCACACGCGCTATCGGCACATGACAAGCGACCCTTACAACCTACCATGCCAAGCCGTGCTAACCTAGGGCCAAAGCCGCTACGCGCGCCATTAGCACATGCCATGCAACACTTGCATTTTGGCATTACCACTTGTACCCGATGTGCAACCTACAGCCAAGGCATTCCGCACAAGCCATTGGCACATGACGTGCAACCCTTGCACTTTGGCATGTCGCGCCTACATCAAAGGCCACGATTTCTCTTAAGATGCAAAATCTCGACTGTCGAAGGTCGTCACTGAGTCGGCACATCTCTCAATCTCAACTTATCAAACACCAGCGACATGCTACACGTTTTCCACGAAAACACTCGAGACATCAATACATGTCACAAACTGGGGGATGCTCTTTAGGGTTTTGGTTTGGCGGTTTACAACATGCGGCATATACAAATGCCTGTTTCAAGACAGTGTATTAAGAATAAAACGGTTAGTAAATGCAAGAAGTAATGGTGAAACGCTCCATCAATACCGGGCGTTACCACCTTTTCCCATTTAACTCATACGTTTCTTCTTCTTACGAGGCCAGAGTACGTTTCACTTAGACTTGTATAAATAGGTCTTACCTATTTCCACCAAGACAACAAGTTTTTGGTCAGGAGAAATACAATACTCAGAAAGGAAACTTTGCTAGCTTTCCCAAAAGCTTTCACCTTCTGATACAAGTCAAGTAATACTCTTCCAGAACTGTTCTAGTCTCAACACTCTCTTCGCTTCCCTTTCTAAACCAGCCCTTCTCCTCCTCTTTGTGACCGAAGCAAATCCGGAACGGCCATTTCTTGGTTTAGGCCGGAGTTGTACAAATTGATATCTCGAATCTAAAGTACTCCCGTGCAGTACATTTGTTTAGGGTTTAGATATGTTTGTCACTCACTTACCGGAATTACCAAAATCGACAGAAACGATTTTCACCCATAAATAGTCTCAACATTCCAAGACTTTCTAGTCTAACCTAAACGAAGTTGACTCTAGTAAATAATCAAGCGACTCTGCATGAGTTTTGATACTAATACAGGACAACCAAACTTGACATACCAACACTTGGTGGGTTCAACCGAGCTATGCTCTAATAGGTTTGTTAACTCTTGATTGCACCTAGTTTGATTATGCTTGAGAGCCTTCTCTTCTGACATAAGGTCACTTAAACTAGATTAAGAAATTAGCGGTACTTCAAATCTGTCCTTAGATCTGACGTTGGCTTGTGATCATCCATTATTAACAGACTTTGTTCTGTGCGTGATCGATCATAAGTCAGAATCAAGTTTGTTATTTTGCAGGTACAAAAGACTATTGAAGACAATAAAATATTTCTTATTGTTTTCGTATCTTTGTGATTTGCTTCGTGTACAAACTTGACCGGCTGGGATCCAATTAGATCCAGTTTATCTTTTGATAGACTTGTTATTGCTAGTCTTATTTAGATCGGTAAGTTATCATTTGGGGTACTCTTCAGTTTCTGAATCTGGTAGTTTTGTTTGACTCGATCTGGTTAACTTGTTAATCCAGATCTTAGAAAATATAAACCCAACAAAGGAGTTTAATTGATTTTAAACAGAAAGGCCTTTGTCACACTCAACATATATATCTCTGATTGATTTCCTGAGATAGGAGAATGGTTACCAAACAGATTAGTCATTTACTGTTTGGAAGACGGTCGAAAGGGTTGAGTGCTTAAAGTCTTCAGATAGGCTAAAGCAACTTAAGATAATGGATTCTATCTTAGGATTCACATGAGTTATCCATATTGGTTGAAGGCGTAGGGATACTTAGGAAACTAAGTAACTAGCGATAGTTTACTTAGTCTCAATTATACGAAGTTAGTAGTGTCTTTGTATAACGGGTTAATTAGGAGAGTATTCAAAACTGGACTATGTCCCGGGGGTTTTCTGCATTTGCAGTTTCCTTGTTAAAAAAATGTTGTATTTACGTGCTTTTACTCTTTCCGCATTAAAAGTTGATTTTTGTTATAGGGAAAGCTGATTTGTTTAGGGGGAAAGAAATTTAAGGGGAAAGCTAACATTTTAGAGCTATTTTTAAGGGGAAGTATTTAATAAAATTTAATTTCTACAAATTATTTGTATGACCAAATTATCCTCTGGACATGTAGTCGCCCTTCACTCAGACAAGTAAAGTCTCTCTTCTCTTTTCAAATATCTCCATTCCTGATTCGCAGACTCGGTTTCCACAGAAATGATGCCACCAAACTCGTCCAAATCTAAACTTAATCTCTTCATCACTCTTCGCACCATCCTTTTCCCCATCACCAGAACGAATAACCTCTCATCGGAATCATCAACATCATTACTTAGATATCTGTCTAGAGCCAAAAAAAAATGGATTTCATTTTAAAATTGAGTCGATAACTTAAAATTCATTTGATCAAACTTCAAAACCGCACCGGAAAGATCCATGAACAGGTGAAGAGGATAGCTCAGTTGTTGTTGGATGCAGTTGTTTCGTCTTAAATGGAATTAAGAAGGATGAATTTAAGTTGCTTGTTGTTTGGTCTCAATCATCCGCTTTAGCTGAGGTAAAGGAAAGACACTTATATGTAATATGAATGGGAAATGAAGACTCCTAATTGAGCTGGGTTAGTCTCTGTATGTCTAATCTGAGCTAATCACATATAGTTAGTAGTAGAAAGCATCTCTTTCTAACACCTGAGTTACACTCGTGTATGATATGTCATTACTTTACAGGTTGTCTATTTGCTTTGATGTGTACTATTTCTAGTGGTCAATTGTCTTACTGACGTGTCTTGTTTTCATTGGTCCTGCCTGATCTATTACAGGCTGTCTTATCTGTATTTAACAAAGCTTTGTCTGTGTGTTTTTGGTTAAGCTTTGTGTTAATAAAAAATACCTCTTCTTGATTTCTACTAGTTAGAAGTTAAAATTAGATGGTTATATTTCACATGTAAGGACATTTGATATGGTAGAACACATAAATGATCATAGCGTACAAACAATCTGAGCTAATGGCATATAGTTAGAAGTTAGAGCTTTAGGTATATTGGAACGAAATTTAACTTCTTCTATATCTCTGCTTGTTTAAAGTAGGCCTGGTATACTGAAACGAAATTTGTGCCACCCCACTGCTCAAACAAAAAGATTCAGCAAAAGGGAACATTTCTCAGTTGGCTGTTGCTTTTCAAATTTACTCCATGCCAAACTTCCACATAGTCCACAAACCCAGTGACATACAGACTAGTTTGAAGAATCTGATGTGCAAGTTGTGACATGCACTATCATGAGAAGATTATACGAGTTTGAATAGGAATTGACAAACTGCTTAGCATCTAGAGTAACTAGTTTTGCATTGTCGGCCTAACCTTTTTTTTGTTTTTTTTTTCTTTGAATAGTTCATTCTTACTTCTCAATAGCTATTCATAAGTTCCAACTCGGACGTGAAACATCATCCTTTGGTTCTTTTTCCTGGATTTTGCTGATACTAAGACTATGAAATCTTGTTAAGTTTAAACTGTTCATTATATTGAAATAAAATATGAAATCAAGATCTTAACAAACATAGGGAAATGCTTAATAATCATTGTCATAAAAAACATAAGGCATTTATGCTTCTTGATCTTTGTGCCTTATTCTTAGCCTTATCATGTGCGACTTTTTGTTTGCAACAAAGAATCTTATTCTCGCTGGTGTTAAATCCGTAACTCTTTCTGATGAAGGGACAGTGGCAACTTTCTTTTCGCCAAGACAGATATGGGAAAGAATAGGGCTCTTGCTTCTGTGCAAAAGCTGCAAGAGTTGAACAATATGCGGTAGCTGTTTCAACCTTAATAGAGAAACTATCTAAGGAGCAGCTTTCCCACTATATCTTTATTAATGGCTATTTTCCCATTAATTTCTTCTGCTATAGGAAAATGATGTTGATTGTTTTATTACTGAACACCATAAACCTGTGCTTTAGCCTCTAAGACACAGTTAATTTACCAAGAGGATACTCTTTATTTAACACCGTTACCCTTTAGTAAGCCTTCCATGATCATGTTTTTGAATTGATGAAGTTCATATCTGCCTTTATAATCTCAACATGATATAATGTGGATTGTTTTGTTATTAACTGCTCTTACCCCGAGCTGTAGGAATAAGGACATAATCTATTCACCACGATGTGATGTTTTACTTTCAAATACTGTGGGTTTTTTCGATTTTAGAAACACTAGTACCCTATAGGAAGCCTTGTAGACATTATTCTGGACATATGAATTCACGATAATCAGGTTGAAGGTTACTCTGTATTAGTTCGCATGTGCATTTGTAACTTCAACATGACATAGATTGGTGTGATACTGAGTACTGAATGTAGAACACTTCTTTATAAGAAATTTCGGCTACTTGAGTTGTTAGTTATTGAAGACTAATTAATTATTTCCTAAATTTAGCCGTGGTTATTTAGGGAAGGGGTTTCCTAAACCGGTTAGAATTCTTGGTGGCCAAGTTTGTAACCTATATAAATAGGTAGTTAGGCCTTGTAGAATGTGTGCATTGTGTAGAAAACGATTAAGAGATCGGTGAGAGATTTCTTGCATAGCTTTTAGGTCTAAAGCTAGGATTTCGTTGTGAGAGCATATTGGTGAGGAACAAGAGACAAGGTTATCGTCTCGGGTAATTGTTGCGGTGTAACCAAGGGTTTGCTGGGATTCACACGACGATGTAATCGTTTTTCTTCATAGTGGATTTGAGTTGGTGTGGCTCAAAGTAGACGTAGACAATATATACAAGTTGTATGTATTGGTCGAACCACTATAAATCTTGTGTCTTGTGAGTTGATTTATTTTTATCGTATTATTATGGTTGCTTGTGCTTGGTTTACTTATTATTCATCATAATATCTCAAGATCCGTTATTCCGCGGTTGTCAGTGATTATTCTCTAAGAAAATCCTGACAACTGGTATCAGAGCCAGGTTAGAGCTTTAGGGTTTATCGTAGTACGATTTGAGTGGGAGTTATGGGTGATAATAACGAAAGTACGGTAGCTAGGGTTAAAGTTTTTAATGGGAAGAACTTTGCGTTTTGGAAGTCTCAGATGGAAGACTACCTATATGAGAAAGACCTTGTTGATCCATTGGGTGGAGTTGCGAAAAAGGGAGCATGCAAAGACGATGAATGGACAACTCTTGATCGCAAGTGTGTAGCCGTGATCCGTAGATGTCTAACGTAGGAAGTCTACAATAACGTACAAGAGGAAACTAGTACGAAGGATCTTATGGATAAACTTGAAAAGTTGTATCAAAAGTCATCAGCCTCGGGGAAGATTATGTTGTGTGAACAATTATTTAATCTGAAGATGCAAGAAGGCGAAGCGATTTCATCACATCTTGGGAAGTTTAAATCAATTATTTCTCAGCTTTCAAAAGTTAGTATTACTTTTGATGATGAAGTTCAAGCTTTACGGTTGTTGTCATCATTACCAAAGAGTTGGGAGACTGCAAGGACAACCATAAGCAATTCTGCAGGGAGCGAGAAGTTGAAGCTTGATGATGTGCATCAAAGGCTAATTGCTAAAGAGGAGAGAAGCATAGAACAAGGTTATGTTTCTAGTTCTTCAAGCTCGGCTTTAAGTATGCATGAAGAAGATAGAGGCAGGAGTTCAAATCGGAACAACAACAACAAATCTAAATGGAAGTCTAGAGGAAAGTCAAGGGGAAGATCTCAATCCCGGACTAGAGGTGTTGTTGAGTGTTGGGCGTGTAAGAAAGTAGGACACTTCAAGCGCGATTGTCCAGAAAACAAAGGTGCTAATAATGGTGGAAACAAAGGTAATTAAGAAGAGGTCAACATAGTTGCAGCTACGGAACCGGTGAAGGTCCTTGTTGATAACAAGAAGATGATTACGGAAGTTTTTCTACTACTCTCTGAGGACAAGCAAGATGAGTTTTGGATTATAGACTCGGGAGCTTCTTTCCATGCAACAGGTGATAAGAGTATTATGATCTCTTATAAAGAAGGATACTATGACCAAGTATTCTTGGGTGACGGTGAAGCATGCGACATCATCGGTTTGGGTGATGTGATCTTGAAAGTCAATGGTTCGACATGGAAATTGAAGGATGTACGACACGTTCCAAATTTGAAGAAGAACTTGGTGTCTGTAGGCCAAGTTTGTGATGATGAGTGAAGTTGTGTTAACGAAACACAATTGGAAAGTAAAGAAAGGGGCTATGGTATTAGCTCGAGGAGTTAGAGTCAATACTCTATACCGGACTTCAGATGGAACTACTTTAGCATTCGCTAGTAGTGGTGAAGACACTAACTTATGGCATAGAAGATTAGGGAACATGAGTGAGAAGAACATGAAGATTCTATGTTCGGGAGGATATCTACCTAAGGTGAAGTCTGTTGATATGAGTTTTTGTGAAGACTGTGTTCTTGGAAAGAAAAAACGAGTTAGTTTCAGCAGAGGAGGAAGAGACTTGAGAAGTGCAAAACTTGATTTGGTTCACACGGATGTATGGGGACCAATTGATGTTGCATCTCACAACGGGTTCCAGTATTATGTCACCTTTATTGATGATCACTCAAGGAAGGTGTGGCTTTACTTCATGAAGAATAAGTTCGAGGTGTATGAAGTGTTTAAGAAGTGGAAAGCTTTGGTTGAAATAGAAACTGTTCTGAAGTTGAAGTGTCTAAGGTCAGACAACGGTGGTGAGTATGACAAGATAGAATTCTTACAGTTATGTGCTACAAATGGAATTCGTTTGGAGAGGATAGTTCCAAGGACACCACAGGAAAATGGTGTAGCAGAACGTATGAATTGGACGTTGAATGCACGTGCAAGGTGCATGAGGTTGCAGTCTGGTTTGCCCGAGACCTTCTGAGAACATGCAACAGATACGACTGCTTATCTAATTAACAGGACACCTAGTAGTCCATTAGATATAGGGGTGTAAATTCGGGCAGGCCGGGCCACCCGACCCAAAAACTAAGACAGGCCGGGCAGGCCAGGCTTAATATTTGTGAGCCCGTAAACAAATTCAGGCCGGACAGGCCGGGCACAAGTAGATAATTTGCTACCCAAAGACCGCCCAAAGCCCGCTTTTTATACGGGCAGGCCAGATCGGGCCGGACAGGCCACTATTTTGATTTTTTTTTTTAAGTTTAAATTTTCAAATGAACGGTATTAAATACAATATCCTTTCCTTTCCAACATCGCATATCGTAAGTGATAGTATTATTTTATATTTAAATTACACTGACAAATTTTTAATTTTAGCCTATAATAACTAATTAATTAGAGTACAATAAACTTTCTAATAAGAAAATATATTACCATTAATGTTTTGAAAAGGTTAATTATAAGTAAAAAAACAATTATATATTTTATTTTTCTTGACACAAAATTGACAATTATAAAATGGCAACTTTTAAGTCTTTTTAAGAGGATATTAAATGATTAATGGCACATAGAAGGCTTTCAGGCCGGGCCCCAGGCCGGGTATCAGGCCGGGCATCATAATTAATCGCAAAGCCCGAGACCGCCCAATAAATTAATCCAGGCCAGGCCGGGTGGTCCATGACGGGCCATAACAGGCTTTGGGCTACTTCGGGTACAGGCGGGCTCGGGCGGGTACAGGCAGGCCGAGTATTTTTGGGTATTATTTACACCCCTAATTAGATATGAAGATACCATAGGAGGTTTGGACTGGCAAAAAGGTAAATCTTTCCTATTTGAAAGTTTTTGGTTGTGTTGGTTATGTTCATCTTAGTCCCGGTGAGAGGTCTAAGATAGGTGCTCAAGCAAAGAAGTGTATATTCCTTGGTTATGGAATTGACGCTTTTGGGTATAAACTTTGGGACTATGAGGGTCACAAAGTTATTAGAAGTAGAGATGTCACTTTTAGCGAGAATGAGTTGTACAAGGACAGGAATACAACACAAGTTGAAGATGTCAGGTCAAGCAACGTCGATAAGGAGTTGTATATCGATATTGATGATGTTTCTGGAAGAAGTGTGGAACAAGAAGAGAATGATGTTGCTGATGGCAGAGAAGTACAAGTTGAAGAGACTTCTACTGCAGTGGGAGTTATTCCTACAGTTTCACAAGAAGTACGAAGATCGTCAAGAACTCCTAAACCAAACCCAAGGTATGCTTTGAATTATCTATTACTTACGGATGGAGGCGAACCTGAAGATATTAAGGAAGCACTAGCGGCTGATGATTCAGGCAAGTTGAAACTTGCTATGGAGGATGAGATAAATTTACTTGATGAAAATGGCACTTAGGTGTTAGTAAAATTACCAAGAGGTAAGAAGGCGTTGCATAACAAGTGGGTTTATCGGATGAAATCTGAAGCAAATGGAGAAATTTGCTACAAGGCGAGGTTGGTTGTGAAAGGTTTCCAGCAAAAACCTGGTGTTGATTATAACGAGATATTTTCTCCAGTTGTGAAGATGACTACTATTCGAGTAGTGTTAAGTCTAGTGGCTTCTGAAGATCTCTACCTTGAACAGTTGAATGTAAAGACAACTTTTCTTCATGGTGACCTATATGAAGAAATTTACATGAAACAGCCAGAAGGATTCATAGTAAAAGGCAAGGAAGAGATGGTGTGCAAGCTAAAGAAGAGTTTGTATGGTTTAAAACAAGCCCCGAGACAGTGGTACAAGAACTTTGATAACTTCATGCATAGAAGTGGTTACTCATAGTGTAATGCAAATCATTGTTGTTACTTCAAAAGGAATGATTCTGACTACATCATATTACTACTGTATGTGGATGATATGTTGGTTGCCGGAACATCTCTACAAGAAGTTGAGAATTTGAAGAAACAATTAGCAAGTGATTTTGATATGAAAGATCTTGGTGAAGCAAAGCAGATTCTTGGTATGAGGATCATAAGAGACAGAGCTAAGGGTGTACTTATGCTTAGTCAGGCTGAATATATTGAACGAGTGTTGAAAAGGTTCAATATGGAGAATGTTAATCCAGTTAGTTCTCCACTTGGAAGTCAAATTCGTCTTTCAAGTATGCAGTGTGCGAAGACAGATGACGAAAAGGAGTACATGTCTAACGTACCATATTCTTCGGCTATTGGGAGTCTAATGTATGCTATGGTGTGCACGAGACCGTATATTGCACATGCAGTGAGAGTAGTGAGTAGATATGCAAGAAACCCAGGAAAACAACATTGGGAAGCTGTGAAGTGGATTCTCAGGTATTTGAGAGGTAACACAAACGTACCATTGTGCTATGGAAAAGGTGGTTCTATTTTGAGGGGTTATGTGGATGCAGACTTCGCAGGTGATGTAGATAAAAGGCGAAGTACGACCGGTTATGTTTATATTATGGGGTCAGCTGCAGTGAGTTGGAACTCACGGTTACAGAAGTTGGTGACATTGTCTACTACGGAAGCGGAGTACGTAGCGGTGACGGAAGCGAGCAAGGAGATGATTTGGTTACAAGGATTATTAGCTGAGTTGGGCAAGGAACAAGGAGATAGTGTTCTGTTTAGCGACAGTCAAAGTGCTATACATTTAGCCAAGAACTCAGCCTATCATGCTAGGAAAAAGCATATAGATATTTGTTATCATTTCATTCAGGATCTCTTAGAAGAAGGAGATTTGAAGCTCGAGAAGATTCTTGGTTCGAAGAATCCGGCGGATATGTTTACCAAGGGAGTTACATCAGACAAGCTAAAGCTCTGCAAGGCTTTAGTTGGTCTCTCAGAATGAGGATCTGGGAGGGGGGCCGCACTAACAAGGAAGATGTTTTTAGCACCGTCAATCCAAAGTTGAAGAATGGAAGACAATCAATAAGTCTTAAAAGTGGGAGATTGTTAGTTATTGAAGACTAATTAATTATTTATTAAAGTTAGCCGTGGTTATTTCGGGAAGGGGTTTCCTAAACCGGTTAGAATTCTTGGTGGCCAAGTTTGTAACCTGTAGTTAGGCCTTGTAGAATGTGTGCATTGTGTAGAAAACGATTAAGAGATCGGTGAGAGATTTCTTGTATAGCTTTTAGGTCTAAAGCTAGGATTTCGTTGTGAGAGCATATTGGTGAAGAACAAGAGACAAGGTTATCGTCTCGGGTAATTGTTGCGGTGTAACCAAGGGTTTGCTGGGATTCACACGACGCTGTAATCGTTTTTCTTCATAATGGATTTGAGTTGGTGCGGCTCAAAGTGGACGTAGATAATATATACAAGTTGTATGTATTGGTCGAACCACTATAAATCTTGTGTCTTGTGAGTTGATTTATCTTTATCGTATTATTATGGTTGCTTGTGCTTGGTTTACTTATTATTCATCATAATATCTCAAGATCCGTTATTCCGCGGTTGTCAGTGATTATTCCCTAAGAAAATCCTGA
This sequence comes from Papaver somniferum, assembly GCF_003573695.1. Classification (NCBI taxonomy): domain Eukaryota; kingdom Viridiplantae; phylum Streptophyta; class Magnoliopsida; order Ranunculales; family Papaveraceae; genus Papaver; species Papaver somniferum. Next base: position 125,358,997 of record NC_039364.1, read on the forward strand.
CATGAGTTTCTTCCTAAGGTCTTGTGTTCTAGAATAGTGATTTTCATGATTCTGCTTAATGGTTAACCATAGGCAACGCTCATCTCAGCTCTGAAGACTTTGTCAGGTTACATTTGACACCGTTTACGTGATTTATAAACACACGCTAATGATGTGCTGCCTGTGCAGGCTGTCTTTTTGCTGTTAGCGGCTTTGAGGCTTCCATTGTGTTTGATGAATACTGTGTTAGTAGACAACACCAACATCAACACGGCAGGTGAAGGAGAATCGTTGCTTAAGAAATCGAGGATTGATTTTATGATTTCTTCAACTACTGAGACTACCAACAGCAGTAGTGGTAACGGGAATTTTAATTCTGGTAGTAGTGGAGATATTGTGGTGAACAATCCAGATACACCAATAGCGATGGGTGATGGAAGTTCAAATGATATCGATGAAGATCTTCATAGTTGGCAACTTGTTGTTTATGGACGTGAACCATGAGGAGGCCGTTTGGTGCGAATGTGCTTATATCTGGGAAGAATGGATTAGGTACAGAAATTGGTATACATTTTGACCTTCTTCTTCTTTTCCTTCTAATTTAGAGCTCAAATGTAGATAGTTATTTCGTTGATGCTCATATGTTGGAATTTATGAATAGCAATTGATCTGATTTGTTCTTTGAATTTAAGATTCTTATCTTCTTCAGCTTGTTCAGCTCGTCTTATCATGCATTTATTATCTATAACTGACTATGTCAGCTCATTTTACTCTACTTAGTGTAATGGTTAACATCTTACTTACAGACATGTAGATTTCTCTTTCATGTTTATATGAATTTTCTTAGAAATAAGTTCTATGTTGCTAGTCTCGTTTATCATGAATTTCGTTTAAGTACTAGGAATAGGATTAGTTAGTTTGTCGAGGAAAATGTAAATGTTGAACAAAGATTTTGAGTGAGACAGAACAATCTTGTCACTGAACCAATGTTGAAAAATCGATGTGGCTGTAACTGGGTTAGGGACTTGGGATGAAACGACCTAGTTTGAAGAATCTGATGTGCAAATTGTGACATGCACTATCATGAGAAGTTTATACGAGTTTGAACAGAAATCCGAAACTGCTTAGCCTCTGGAATAACTAGTTTTTCATTGTCGGCCTAACCTTTTCTTTTTTCTTTGACTAGCTCATCGTTACTTCTCAATAGCTATTCATAAGTTACAACTCAGGCGTGTAACATTTTCCTACCGAGACAATGAAATCTTGTTAAAGTTTAAACTGTTCATTATGTTGAAAAAATAAAATTAGGTCAAGATCTTAACAAATCTAGGGCAATGCTTATTGCTTAATAATCATTGTCATCAGAAAAATAAGGCATTTATGTTTCATGATCTTTGTCTCTCATTCTTAACCTTATCATGTGCGACTTTTTGTTTGCAGCAAAGAATCTTATTCTCGCTGGTGTCAAATCCGTAACTCTTCATGGTGAAGGCACAGTGGAGCTGTGGGACTTGTCTGACAACTTTCTTTTCGCTGAGACAGATGTGGGAAAGAATAGGGCCCTTGCTTCTGTGCAAAAGCTGCAAGATTTGAACAATACGGTAGCTGTTTCAACCTTAACAGAGTAACTGTCTAAGGAGCAGCTTTCCAACTCCAGGTACCTTTATTATTGGTTATTCTTTTCATTAATTTTCTCTGCTTTAGGAAGCAGTTTATTGACCATGAGATAAATGTGGTTGATTGTTTTATTATTGAACACTGTCAAGCTGCGCTTTGTCCCTTAGGACACAACTAATTCACCACGAGCACCATTACCCTTTAGTAAGCCTTGTAGACATTATTCAAGACATCCGATTCACCATGATCATGTTGTTGAATAGGTGAAGTTCATATCTTCCTTTATAATTTGAACATGATGTGATGTGGACTGTTTTATTATTAACTGCTCTTACCCTGTGCTTTAGGAATTAGGACATAATCTATTTACCACGAGGTGATACTGTAGATTTTTCAATTATTGAAACACTAATATCCTATAGTGAGCCTTGTAGACATTATTCTGGACATATGAATTCACGATAATCAGGTTGAAGGTTACTTTGTATTAGTTGGCATGTGCATTTGTAACTTCAACATGACATAGATTGGTGTGGGACTTAGTTGTGTAAGGCGCTAGGCGAGGAGAGGCGCCAAGCCCGTCGCCTAGCGCCTTGTCGCGACCTAGGCAACCACTTACATTGTAGAAGATTTTTAGACTTATATGATAGCTGGATTTTAATCTCATCATCTATTTTTCTCTCAACTTAGCTTTTGCAAATCATAGTTTGAATTTTTCTATCCCTGTTTATTCATTGTTTGTGAAGGAGTAAATAGAAAAAATAAAAGAGGAGAGGAGGAGAAGTATATATATGAAAATCTTTTAGAAATATCCTGAACCCGAAAAAACGAGATTTACTCATTTTCTGGTGGGTTAAATCTGGTGGGTAATATTTGGTATTGAGATAGATAACTTTTACATCCATATATAGCAACATTAAGATATATATAAACTAATTTGACATCAATCACATTATTTTCCTGAATCTCAATTTTGATTTGCATAGTTTTCGTCATTGACTTGTGTTGATTGATCTTTTTATAGTCTGATTTTTCTATAATTAGATCAAATAATTACTACAACTGTACTAGGAAATAATAACCAATCACATCAGTCACGTTGTTCTCGAATATTAATATTTTTTACCATCTTTTGATACTGAAAAAGGATACAGGTCTATTAATAACAAATAATTCCGTCAATCACGTATTTATAGAGAGGAGATAATATTTGCATTTATTGACGAGATGATGAAGAAGAAAGGAGCCAGACAAGGAACCCTACCATGTTACCATATATTACCATCTTCAATGTCGCGTTTGGCGAGTTTTTGGTTGCCTAAAACTTCCGCAAGGCGCCAAAGTCGCAAAAGGCGCTCGCTTAAGGGGCCAGCGCTGAAAGTAGTGCGCCTTTGCCTTTGGCGCCTAGGTGAGCACCTAGAGCGCCTTTAACAACTAAGTTAGTACTGACTGTAGAACACTTCTTTGCAATAAATTTTGGCTACTTTAACAACTAAGTTAGTACTGACTGTAGAACACTTCTTTGCAATACATTTTGGCTACTTGAGTTTCTTTCTAAGGTTTTATGTTCTAGGATAGTGGTTTTCATAATTCTGCTAAATTGTTAAATATAGGCGACGTTCATCTCAACCCTGAACACTTTGTCTGGTTACATTGAAACTGGTTACGTAATTTGAATCACACGCTAATGATGCTTTGTCTGTGCAGGCTGGCGTATTTACTGTGTTAGTAGACAACACCAATTGTTGCATAAGAAGCCGGGGATTGATTGTATGATTTCATCAGCTACTGAGAATACCAACAACAGTAGTGGTAAAAACGGGAATAGTAGTAGTAATCTTAATTCTGGTAGCAGTGTAGATATTGTGGTGAATATTCTGGATACACCAATGGCGATGGGTGATGGAAGTTCAAATAATATTGATGAAGATCTTCATATTCAGCAACTTGCTGTCTATGGACGTGAGACGATGCAAAGGCTGTTTGGTGCGAACGTGCTTTATACTGGGATGAACGGATTTGGGGCAGAAATTGGTATACATTTTGACCTTCTTTTCCTTTTCCTTCTAATTTAGAACTCAAACTTGTAGATACTTGTTTCGTTGACGCTCATATGTTGGAATTTATGAATAGCAATTGATCTGATTTGTTCTTTGAATTTAAGATTCTTATCTTCTTCAGCTTGTTCAGCTCGTCTTGTCATGAATTTATTATCTATAACTGAATATGTCAGCTCGTTTTACTCTACTTAGTGTAATGGTTAACATCTTACTAACAGACATGTAGATTTCTCTTTCATGTTTACATGAATTTCCTTAGAAATAAGTTATATGTTGCTAGTCTCGTTTATCATGAATAGGATTAGTTAGTTTGTAGAGGAAATTGTAAATGTTGAACAGGGATTTTGAGTGAGACAGAACAATCCTGTCACTGAATCAATGCTGAAAAACCAATGCGACTGTAACTGGGTTAGGGACTTGGGATGAAACAACTTAGTTTGAAGAATCTGATGTGCTGTCATGAGAAGATTATACGAGTTGGAACAGAAATCCGAAAACTGCTTAGCCTCTAGAATAACTAGTTTTGCATTGTTGGCCTAACCTTTTCTTTTTTCTTTGAATAGCTCATCCTTACTTCTCAACAGCTACTCATAAGCTATAACTCAGGCGTGAAACACTTCCTTTTGGTTCTTTTTTTCCTAGATTTTGCTGATACTGAGACTATGAAATCTTGTTTAAGTTTAAACTGTTCACTGTTGAAAATATAATAAAATGAAGTCAAGATCTTACCAAAGATAGGGCAATGCTTAATAATATGTCATAAAAAAAAGGCATTTATGCTTCGTGATCTTTGTCTCTTATTCTTAGCCTTATGGTGTGGGACTTTTTGTTTGCAGCAAAGAATCTTATTCTCACTGGTGTCAAATCCGTAACTCTTCATGATGAAGGGACAGTGGAGCTGTGGGACTGGTCTAGCAACTTTCTTTTCGCTGAGACAGATGTGGGAAAGAATAGGGCCCTTGCTTCTGTGCAAAAGCTGCAAGAGTTGAACAATGCGGTAGCTGTTTCAACCTTAACAGAGAAACTGTCAAAGGAGCAGTTTTCCTACTACCAGGTACCTTTATTAATTTCCTCTGCTTTAGGAAGCACCGAAGCAGTTTATCGACCATGAGGAAAATGCTGATGATTGTGCTATTATTGAACACCATAAACCTGTGCTTTAGCCTTTAGGATACAATTAATTCACCATGAGGATACACTTTATTGAACAACATTACCCTTTAGTTACCCTTGTAGACATTATTCAAGACATCTGATTCTCCCTGATCATGTTGTTGAATGAATGAAGTTTAATTTGAACATGATATAACGTGGACTGTTTTATTATTAACTGCTCTTACCCTGTGCTTTAGGACATAATCTATTTACCACGAGGTTATGCTTTACTTTCAGATACTGTAAATTTTTCAGTTTTTGAAAAGTACCCTATAATAACACGTAATTCTGGACATATGAATTCACTATAATTTTGCTGAAGGTTACTCTGTAGAGTCTGTACTAGTTCGCAAGTGTATTTATAACTTCAACATGACATAGATTGGTGCTAAGAGTACCTTATTATAAATTTTGGCTACTCGAGTTTCTTCTAAGGTCTTGTGTTTTAGAACAGTGATTTTCATGATTCTGCTAAATGGTTAAAATGTAGGTAACACTCATCTTAACTCTGAAGACTGTCTGATTACTCTTATGATGTTGTCTGTGCAGGCTGTCGTATATTTACTAATATCGGTTTTGCGGCTGCGAGTGAGTATGTTGAATACTGTCATAATCTCAAGCCTGCGATTTTGGTCCTGAATTGACTGTTATGTTGACGGGGAGGAACCACATAAGGGAATGATTGCACTCATCAGTAATGACAATCCTGCACTCGTATCTTGCATTGATGATGGAGACCTAGTTGCATTCTCTGGGGATCATGGAACGAGTAGAGTATTTGAGTTTTCTATGATCACTCGTGTGAATCTTGGTTAATGTATTATCTTACTCTTTGCATTTGTTTTTCTGTAATCTGTTTTTTATAAGAGGAAAGAAAACGGAAATTAGTGGAACTATATAAGGAATCTCATAAACCTATCCAAATTCTATTTGCTGGTTGACAAAAGAAAGTTAGGGTAATAGGTTCTATCAATTCTTCTTAATACAAAGGAGAATGATTCATGCTGCAGGAATGGAGCAAAAATAGAGCGCCATGTAGCACATAAAATTTAAGAAACGCCAATAAAAAGATGCCTAGCTGTCATGCCATATCAATTTTTGCCTACCTGTCATGGAACAGAAAAGACGCGTCTTTTGGTAGGACATTGTCATCTCACAGAACCTACGAGAGGATTCAAGTGAATTCACTGTTTGGAAAATACATGAAGGTAGATTCCCGTGCACGCCCCTGAGGCTTTACCGACGCGACTATTCAGTTGTATAAATAACACCCCTCAGCAAACCCATATTCTTATGCGATTAATTCTGAAGGGCGTCGAATACCTTCATCTGCAACTGCACAACGATGTAAGTCAAGTTCAAGTTTCCTTGGGTGTTTTTGTTGTTCTATCACGCGCGACTTTGGAAATACGTTTTCGTTTTTTGGCTTTTGGTTTTTCTCTCGCTTTGATATTTCCTCCATCTTTACAGTTGCAGAACCATGATTAATGATGTGAAACTGAACGTAAAGTACAAAGAATTGTTCCATTAAAGTTGGGAATTTTCAGTTGTGTTATCAAGGGATAAAAACGTATCCATGGTAAGATGCATCCTATATATCAAGTGCCAAATATTCTTTGTGTTCTTTGTCGATGATATTCAAGGATTGTTCAGGGAAATCCTTACTTGGTAAGTAGAATTGATCTTTTTGTATATTTGGTTTAATTTTTGGTAAGTAGAATTGATATTTCTGTATCTTTGGTTTAATTTTAGTACGTGATATTATTAAAGGCAGTAAATTTTTTTTGAACAATTTATCAATTTGTGTGTCCTTGCGTAGGGACGATGCTAATCTTCTCTGTATAGTCTGTATTGTTTTCGTACTTAGTTGATTTAAGCTTACAAAACGTGATGAAAGAAAATGTACTATTTATTAGGTTTATGTCTTCTACCTATAAATCATGGATATCAGTGTTGTGCTTGAGATGTTTGTGAAAAATTCGCGTGGTTGGGTTTTCCATCTATGCATTCAGATAGGAACAACATGGAACCGTGAACAACATAACATGGTTTGTTCTTGGAAATAAATTATCCATGTTTACCTAATATATGGTGAGGTATGTTCACTCCCACAGTCTCATGTCCGTTAGTTCAACGTCTATGGACCTTTCAGTTAATTTGTCAACCATTTTTAATCATCTTTCACAAAGTGTTCCATTCGAGTGTTGATGACTCGAACCTATTAACAATTTTCATGTTTTCATATTGTTCTTTGCACAGGTCACTGGGTTGTTTTGTTGATGTCCGTGTGATTGATGGATATGGGGTAGGCGTTGACGATGTTATGATTAACTGATTATAATGGATGATAAAGAAACATTGAATTCTGATGCACAAGGCATTTACTAGCCCCGTAGCCCGACCAGGTAAATATTAGTTGTATGCGCAAAGCATCCGTTTTGCCATTCAGCAGTGGAGAATTCTGGCCATTTTTTTAATATGCATCCAGAGTTTCACGCAGAGTACAATAAGTGCATTTATAACAGTCGAGTACCCGAAGGATTTAGTTTTGGGAGGTACTTCTTTTGAAGTAAAACTTAGAAAGATAACAAGTGGTTTAATCGGTTATACAATCATCGTCACCATTGGTTACGTATCTCTGTTTCGGCAGGATGCGTTCTTCTTCAGTTGCATGACTACAACACACAGGTGTGAGGTCATGTTAGCATATTTTAATAAGATTTGAATGGTGGAACACCCTTTAGTCATCTATTTATTATTGGCATCTTATAATGAGCAAATTACGCCTGAGGAACGTAGAAAATCGATAGAGATACTACAGAATGTTAATTGGCATCTTATAATGAGCAAATGACACCTGAGGAACGATAGAAAATCGATAGAGATACGTACAAAATGTTAGCATTAACTTAGAAAATGATCCTTTGGTTTCTTTATGAACTTTCTTGGAAGAGACTAGATATCATAGTTAGACCTGCAAATTTACTTTGATTATGTATCATCTTTTCAGATCTTACGGATGGTTGGAGTATTTCAATCTAGATTGTTCGAATAACATGGCGTTAGAGTAGAAACATTGTCATGCCCACTTGCTTTTGTATATTTTTTTTATTCGATTCCTCATGACCAAATCGCGCTTGAATAGCTACTGAAGATTTCATAAGTTTTTTATCTTAATTTTTAAGTAACGTGGCATGATTAATCTATTTTCTTCCCTTCGTATTGAGTGACATACAGTTTGAAGAAATTTTGTGTCTGTCGGGATATTTAAGATGTGGGAACCAAGGAACACATAAATTTGCAGGCCGGTACATTTTTATAACAATGGGTCATTTGGTAAATTTTAACATAGACAAGACACAAGATTACGGGATATATAAGGTTTTGACTTGGAAGTTCAGATTCGTCATTAACCATGCACGCGCCAGTATAATTCAATTTTATGACCCTAGCCCGTGCATTTGCGCGGGCGTGAAAAATCCTTGTATATACATATAGAAGAATTTTTATAACAATGGGTCATTTGGTAAATTTTAACATAGACAAGACACAAGATTACGGGATATATAAGGTTTTGACTTCAAAGTTCAGATTCGTCATTAACCATGCACGCGCCAGTATGATTCAATTTGATGACCCTAGCCCGTGCATTTGCGCGGGCGTGAAAAATCCTTCTATATACATATAGAGGAATAGAGAGGAGTTGTGGCTTCGCAGCTGCTAGATAAGAAAATTACAACACCGCAGCTTGTAAGAGATCCAAAAATCATCGATCAGTTCCAAATCGGGTATGTCATGTGATTTTAATTACGAGTTGATTCTTGGTTGATTTTTCTTCTCCTTATTAGATCCAATCAGTTTTAAAATTTTGCGTAAATAGTTTTTGAATTTAGAATGGTTCCACGTATTTGTCACCCACACTTTTCTATTTGGCACTCTTATCAAAATTTCTAAAATAATTCTACTTTCTAATAATATGTTTTCCTATTTACCACCTACAAAAATCAATTTAGAGTTAGACTATAATTATCACCATTCTAACTTGTCGTTGACTTCCTTGAAAACCCATCAATGAAAACAGTGCTAACATCACTGATCGTTTCCGAAATATTTAAATATATACTTGATCGTAATCATTGTCAAAATGTATATTTACTTGATCATATATTGCCAGGTAAAAAAGTACATAAAAACGAAGTGAAAAGTAACTTGAAAAGTAACGAAAAAATTCATTTGAAAAAGAAGCTTAAGCAGGCAATGTTGAATCGATTAGTGGAGTTGATTAAGAAGGAGACAAAGTTGGCCAGTGGCCACCACCATTTTCAATCATGAGATTTGCCGAAGGGACAAACTAATACAACCAAGATACAACCAAGCCACTCTAACACAAAAATGAAATTAGGGAAGATTTTGTATCTTTAATCTTATTAGGCCGATCAACGTAATACTCGGAATGAACTAAACAGCGAGTGCCTATTGAATTGCTTTATACTGGAACGTGTAGAACAACACTACATACGACAGACTGCTAATATAGACACACACGTAAAGCATCATGAAAATTGAGTCAATGTCCTGTGAACATCATTTGATTAAGGATCAGAAATAAAGAATTTGAGATAGAAAAGGAACATTGAGAATCACACGTTTAAAAATTATAATTAGGTTTAGTTTATCCCTTTTTTTGGTTTTGCTTCAACATCCCCTGCTTCTTCTTTTTTTTGGAATCTTTTTGATGCAAAACAAAAATTAGAAAAAAAAACTTAAACAAAATACTAGTGAAGGTGTTGATCGGTGGCACAGACGGTGTAGAAGAACTGTGGGAGAGATGGACAGGAAGAAGGTGGCCACTGGCCGGTGAGAGATTAATTTAGGGTTTTTTTTAAGTTTAATTATTAGGGTGGTTTTAGTGTTGGGTGTAAACAAAAAGTCAATAAGTAGTATCCAGGACATTTGAAAAAATAAGTGAGTGGCAAATAGGATAAATGAGGATGGCAATTAATGAGAGTGCAAATAGGAAAAACATGGGTGGCAAATAGGTGGTAGGTGGAACCTTTAGGATTGCCCTACAATTTACGACATCCTACGGTGCCGGGAATAGCCCAGTTAGCTAGGGTCGAACTCCCAAATTATATAGTTATATAGGTTGGGGCTCGAATCCCATGTCGTCCAAATTTAAAAAAAACATAATAAATATCTAAAACTTTTTTTTTTATTTTTTACTTCTAGAAATAGTATACATATTCAACTTGGGTGTACAAGCCTAGCTACAAGCTGGGCTCCTACGTCTTTCTAAATTACAATCTCTAATTTAAGAAAGAAAAAGTTGTTTTTCCTAGCATTAACATCAAATCTAAATAAATAATTATTCATCCGCTTCAAAAACTCAATGGTATCTTCTCCGAGTTCGCCCAAGGTCGAAAAAACCAAAGTACCAAACCCATATCCATGTGTCGACATATATCAAGGTACTTCGTACGTTTGCGAGCAACCGCATTGCTATAGCAAGACCAGGACGGAAAGTGCGAACACCACCACCAGGAAAGGGGATACACCTGTAACGTCAAAACACATATCTCGGCCATTTAACCAATTATACACAAGGATATCCGCAGGTTTCAACCCGCCCCGGTGCTGGATAAGAAACCTAAAGCCACCTCCTTACTCGCGGTGATGCCTGATCGAAAACACATATCAGCTGAAATATCACCCACCATGTCATGTCGAAACTTGAAACCAACCTCATGTGCACAATGAAGAGCGTGATCGCCAAAAATATCGATTTTTCTGTTACAAAAAGGACATAAACTGTCATCCTTGAATAAAGGTATACCTAATCGATAACATAAAACAACACTAAACTGTTGAGGTCCAATCTTCTGGTTAAGACCTTCAATAGGGATCGATAAAAGATAATCCTGAGCATGAATGGTTTTGTTACATTGCCATAACGCTTTATCTCTGCCTGACATGTGAGAAACATTGGTAAATCCTTCATAACCACATCGAAGTATCTAACTGTCAAAGTAGACATAGTGTTGGGGGAAGTAACTCCCATGTGAATTGATGAAGCATACACACCGCAAAAATTTGCATACAAGAACAGAGTCTGCTGCATACTAGGCCCATAAGCTGATAATTGAGACTTATTAAGAATTAACTCCTGCAAACCCCTGGTTTGTAAGCACGATGCTAAGTAATAATAATTCATAGTGTCAGCCATATTGTATATACCCAAACCTCCATACCTGATAGGCAATGTAACAAGTCGTTGTTGAAGGGAACCGAAACCCGGACCATCGCCTGTCACTAATAATCTCATGTACTGTGGAAGGTGTGAATCAAAAACTGCCTGTGCCTCTTGAACTGCCGATAACCTTGTGGTTCTCATGGTGAAATATAAACGAAACGCCTACACAATTATATAACAAGACTAACTCACTTTGAAGGTATTTAAGTTTATGAATAGCTTCCATGAGTTTGGTGGTTTTATTAACTCTACACAAAACCATTTCGCTGCACAAATCTTGATCAAGGCTAACGGGCCCCTAGCAACTTGACACCGTTCTTTGGTCTGGAAATTTGAACCGGGAAGACACCCTCCATAAAGCTACGTGCATCAACGGATGGCCAATAAATTTCAGTCTTAGAAATGTTTAGATGGAGACCAAGGGCAGGACCATCCTCTTGAATTATACACAGAGCCTTAGAGATCATCAAAGTGTCACCAATTAGAGTGCCGTCGTCTAGATACCAAGGTTGAAGATCCAAGACACGTTGCTCGACAATTTTCTTCACCAGGGGATGTAAAGTGAGTGAAAACAGGAGAGGACCCAATGGGTCTCCCTGTTGTACCCCATGTACAGACGAAAGAATGTAGTCCCTGTAATATAATCTTACTGGAGCAGAGTAACAAAACTCCACCCATTTGGAGATAAATGGAAAACATGCCTGACCTGCTGCAGCATAGAAGACCTGTCCACCATATTAAAATCATTACTAAAATCAAGGAGCATAGTTTTTGAGTTCAAATGACCATTTTCCTCGAGCATTCTATTAACGGGATGCAAAGTTGCTTCTCCCCCACACGGTATACCAACCCCAAACTGGTAGTCTCCTAAAAATGAACTCATCTCTTTGCTCACTATATGGGCAGCGACTTTAGAAACAATTCTTCTCCAAACAGTGCCCACCGCTATTGGCCTAATACTACCGTCCGGTTTAAAAATAGGGGTGAGTGGTACACTAAACACAAACTCGCCTAGTTGAGGAGGACACCTGCCGAATAGCCAAAGATTGATAACCTGAGTAATTGAAGAAAGCAGCTCGTCTGCAACAACTGCTGCAGGACTACTGAGAGCATCCAAAAGATGTTGGACTCTCAAACCATCACGGCCGCAAGCATTTCCTTTAGGGAAACTCTCGAGCCTGCTGAGGATAACCTCACCGTTGGTGCTAAAGCTGTCCAAATGAGCCTGATGAGGGGGTATATGGGGTGGAGGAGCTTGAGGATGTTTAGCTAGCAATTCATTAAGAGTTGCTTCATCATCTGGAGCAATGCCGTTTGAGGACAACACTTTGACAGTTGTTGTGAACAAGCCATTCTTGATCTTTTTACGATATATGCGCAAATTGATAGCGTCCTGGCTAAACTTCTTATTTCCTTTCTTTTTGTTGCGTGGATGATTCAATTCCTCAAGATTTTTTTTATCAAGAGGCTACATCCATCAGGTTCAGGCCATATCATGATCGCCTGATTGGTAGAGGCAACCTGCAATTTGTTTCTTATGCTTGACTTCTCCTCAAAACTGCTCTTCGGAGAGTAAACACGCAAAATACAAATAGGCAACAGAAGCAGTTGTATCCATGTGGAGGTATCCTCAGGGTGAGATATTACCTTGTCTAACGTAGACTTGAGAACCCTCGAAAATTGAAGCCTACATTTAGGTGGAATAATCTTCACAGTAGCTATCTGTTTTTGGAAGACACTATTCAGCAGTTGCAGGTTAAGACACGGCACATGCTCAACAACCACACTATTAACAATATTCTCAACATGAACTGCAGGACGGTTGATACAGTGGATCAAGAAATCAGCATTGAACCCATTGAAGGGGGCAAGAATCATGTCCCCATTATGTGAACTACATGGTCTGCTCCAGGCATGAAGTTTCATACATGTTGAACACAACCACATCTTTAACTGCGTAAGAACTTCCTCCCAAGAATGGAAAGTTTCATGGTTATTTTCAATTCTTTGTCTATAACTGAATATTTCCTCACCATTGACTAAATGAATATCGTTGAGGTGCTTTAACAGAGAATACTTCAGCAAACCCTTACCACCAACCCCATTTCTGCAGTTATCGTAACCCCTAAAAGGGCATTAAAAATACATACCAAATTGTGCAGCTAATTCTGGAGGCGAAGAAGAACCCGGCGTTGAAACAACACTTGTACCTGACATGTTGTTGATGAAGACAACCCAATAATAGCATACTCAAATCAAAAGAGTAACGGAAATGAGAGGTAAAACAGCTCCCAAGGTGAACTCAATGGACAATCAGAGAAAGTGGAATCAAACTAGGGAAGAACAAGGAGAAAACAATGTTTGATTTGTCCACAACACAAAAAACCAGGAACTAAGACTTGGAAATTTGTCGGATTAACTACCAAGGCGACAGACCTGTAAACACCACTCTTAATTCATGGAAGAAACTGTTGAAAAACATATTTGTGATGGAAAAATATTTCTAAGACAATTTAAGCCATTCGTGAAAAATCTGCTAGTCCAGATCAATTCAGACCTATTTATGCTTAAAAAAAATAATAATAATTCAGACCTATTTATATATTATCTTTATTTATTATTATTATTATTAATAATAATACTTTTAGTCTCTTCATTTTAATGGGTGATTTATAATGCAAATATAATTCACTTTCTTCTCACAATAAGTTATCAATTTGTTATCTAGATTTGTTTATTAAAAACTTCGTTGTCTAAATCAAAATAAAATAAAATATTAACAAACAAAAAAATAAAATAAATTCATCATTCACAACTTAAAAACTTGTATTAATTTTTCTTTTTCTTTCTTATTATTCGGATCCATGAAGTCTCTCCTCCCGGATATCTTACTAAATATCCTTTCTCGATTTCCAGCGGAATCTGTTTTAGAGTGCAAATTAGTATGTAAAAAGTGGCCAACTCTTATCCATGATAGCGAAACTTACTTTAATGATATTCACCTCAGTCGCCAAATTAACTATGGCAATAGCGACCAGGTGGAGCCAAGTCTCTTTTTTGCTTGTCAAAGTAAAGAATGTTGTGGTCCAACATTGCTTTACCACGGAGGCAGAATTATTGATAAGATTAGCGGCAATGAGAAATACTCTTTCAAGGAAAATCTGAAAAGGATCAATCATCCTCCCATGCATAAAAAACTGTATAATCACTTTTCCGGCTCATGTAATGGTCTGATTTGCATTTTTATACACCACCATCGAGTTTTAGATCCCATTAAAATTTTTAATCCCATTACTAGAGAATATGTTTATCTTCCTGAACTAGTGGTAGAACGATCAGCCGATATGTCATATCCTTTTATCACACAAGAAGGAGAGATAAATCTGTTTGGTCGTGTATCATGTGGATTCGGGTATGTTAGATCTACCAATGAGTACAAAATTGTTATAATCCACTATCCTAGCACCATTTATGAAGGTAATGTTGAAGTGTACACACTTGGTAGCGGTTGTGGGTGGAGAGCCAAAGGTACAATTCTTATTCGGTTGATGACATTTAATGGTGCCGGTGTATTTGACGATGGATCACTCTACTGGACAGGAGAAAAGAATGTTGTGGTCGTCAATTTGGCCGATGAGGAGTTCTGATTGCTCTCTTATCCTCCATGTATGATTAACTTTGTTCGCAACAAAGATCCACATGGATTTGCAGCATTGAGAGGGAAATTGTGTTTTTACTTGGAAAAATTACGTTTGGAAATATGGTCCATGAAGAAAAGAGGTACCGAAAGGAGCGACCCGAAAGAGATATGGTGTTTGGATTTCAATATAGATTTTGAAGGTGTCGAAGTTGATCGTGACCAGACGAGGTTTGAGCCGATTTTACTTACCGAGAAAGGAGAAGTTATACGATGATACTGTACTTTATTGTTACGACTCCAAAATGACAACTTTGAAAATGATTTCGGAAAAATAAGAAGTGGAAGCATAGTACTTCGCCAATGTCAAAGCAATTCCGTATATAAGTACTTTTGTTTCGTAGGCAGCCATAGGAGAAAAATCAAAGACGTATGTGGTTGGTGATACATGGGAAGGTCATAGCGAACAGTTAGAGGGAGCATGTACTTAAAATTTTATTGGAAACAATATTTATGGGACTTATTTAAAATTTGAGTGTGTGATTTAATTATGCATAATTTTTCTAATAAAAAATTTACTCATAATTTAAATCGATGTACGTAAAAATAGTCGGACTTGTGAGAGTCCTAATATGATTACATTTTAAATGGGGACTGGTAAGTGGTATCCCTTTCACCTTAAGTCATGCCTTTCAGATTTAGATATTGGGGTTATTTTTCGGGACAAAGGAATTTCTCTGGAAAAATAGTGATTTCTCCCAAAAGCTCAGATTCTTTTTCTTCTCAGTTTTTTGTGATTGATTTCAGTTCACAACTGTGTTATCTGAACTTTTTCGTTGTTCAAGGACGGATCAATGATGCTTTCCTTTGAAGCCGAAATTTATTGGATAGTAAGATTTCTCATCGTCTATTTTGTTTTTTCTTCTTTTTTCAACAATGAACGTGGTGCTGATTTTCCCATTACTTATGCGTTCTAAATCATTTTTTTTTGTTTGGACTTTTCGGATTAAAAGTGACTGAGAAATTCAAAAACAAGTTTTCAAAAATTGCTCTCCTAAGATTGGTTGTACCATGGTTTTCTTCTATTCTCCAGATGGCGTTTGAAGAGGAATTCAGGGCTGGTAATATTTGTTCCAAAAGATTCAATGAAATCGTAATTCAGGTTCAATGGTTGGGGAATTCTTTTGGTAATTATTTACGAGTGAATGAAATTCAAAGTTCCTTTTATTTATGGAACTATATTTGCATTTCTTGTGGTTTCAAAGGTTCAATTTGGAGACGATTTTGGACTTCGCTAAACCTAGTTTCGATGGAGTTACCTATCAACGCAGTTCCTAGCACTCAGTTAAATTTGGATAATACCAGTTTTCCTCCTTTGTCATATTCTCATGAGGCCAAGAATTTTTACCTTGCAGTGCCATGCAAGCATAGAAAATAACTTCATAATCAAGATTATGTTCATTTCTTGGTGAGAGTTGATATGCACATTTGTTTTGATTAGGTTTATAATTCTTTCGGTTATAGTTTCTTATCAAATTCTATCTTATAAGTTCAAAACTTGTATGAGTTACACGTTTATTGTCATACACAATAATTCTCAATATCTAGTTTTCCTAAAATTCATTCTAAGATGAACAATCCATTCAATCTAACATGCAATTATTTGATCACTACAATAACTACAAATAGTTTATCAAACATACCTTTTTTGCTTTGAAAGCTCAATTGGTCATAAACCATTGTCCATTCTTTGCACACCAACAAAGAAATCAACAAAGCCATTGCTCCACTCATCCATTGATTTCCTGCAATTTTTATTTCATTGGAAAATAAAAACTCTCTCAAGTAAGTGAATGTTTACCCGTCGCAATCATTTACATGTGAGCATTTGAAATCAAAAATAAGTAAGGTATGCACTTACAAAATTAATTAAAAATTAAATTAAATATATTACTCCAAGTTTCTCTTAAGCGTCAAACGAAGATTCATAATTATATAGTTATAACTTATATATTTGTAACTTTCTGTCAAACATATTATCAAACATATGTTGTGCACTAGTTTGATTGCTAACAATGATATTATTTTTCATTACGAAAGCAAGAGTATTAAGTAATAAAACATCAAAATATGACTTTTAATATAATTTATTACATCTCTAATCTCTAATCTCAAGTATCATGTCTCCTATTTTGGACACATCATACACAACGATTTTGAGATCACCACATCTCTCAAACTAAAAATCCGAATAGAAATATTCAAATTGGGTTTTGGAGATTAGTTCCTAATATATAAGTTTCTCTTTATAATAATTCAAATATCTACATAAAGATTAAGAAAAAACGAATTCAACCAAGACCAAATTTATGCTCGTCAAGTTCTTATAGAAAATAAATGACGTTTACTTATCGTTTTCTTTCATACAAAAATATTTCCTTTGAATACACAAAACATAAAGAAGAACTCAACTCTCTCTTCTTGTTTTTCCAACCAAAATTTGATTTTATAATAAAAGGTTTTAACACAACTTAATCAAATATTATTATAGTGTAGTTAACACTATTAACTCCACAATATGAAACTCTGAAAGTTACAATGATGTAGTTACCACTATTAAAACTAAAAATATGAAACAGTCAAATTAATTATAGCAAAAATTAATTTCTTTTAGTAACGGCTAAATTTGTAATTAAAAAACACATTTATTGGAATAAATTTTTATTTTAAAAATATATTCCCAACCGAACAAAAATAAGTCTTAACAAAACATAGATAATCTAAAATTTTAAATTACCGCTGCATTGAAGCAATAAAAGAAATCTTATTGATTTAATGAGTACAAAATTTCTTTAATGAACTAGTGGTTGAACGATCAGCCAATATGTCATATCCTTTTATCACAGAAGAAAGAGAGGTAAATCTGTTTGGCTGTGTATCATGTGGATTTGGGTATGTTAAATCTACAAATAAGTACAAAATTGTTAGAATCCATTATCCTAGCACAAAATATGAAGGTCATGTTGAAGTATACACACTTGGTAGCGGATGTGGGTGGAGAGCCAAAGGTACCATTCCTATTCGGTTGATGACATCTAATGGTGTCGGTGTATTTTCCGATGGATCATTCTACTGGACAGGAGAGAAGAATGTTGTGGCCCTCGATTTGGCCGATAAGGAGTTCCGATTGCTCCCTTATCCTCCATGTATGATTAACTGTGTTCGCAAAAAAGATCCACATGGACTTGCAGCATTGGGAGGGAAATTGTGTTTTTATTTGGAAAAATTACGTTTTGAAATATGGTCTATGAAGAAAAGAGATACCGAAAGGAGCGACCCGAAAGAGATTTTGAAGGTGTAGAAGTTGATCGTGACCAGACGGGGTTCAGGCCGATTTTACTTACCGAGAAAGGAGAAGTTATACTTCTATACGATGATACTGTACTTTATTTTTACGACTCGAAAATGACAACTTTGAAAATGATTTTGGACGAAGTAGAAGTGGAAGCAGAGTACTTTGCCAACGTCAAAGCAATTCCATATATAAGTACTTTTGTTTCATTGGCGGCCATAGGAGAAAAATCAAAGACGTATGTGGTTGGTGATACATGTGAAGGTAATAGCGAACGGTTAGAGGGAGCATGTACTTAAAATTCGATTGAGAACACTATTTATGAGACTTATTTAAAATTTGAGCATGTGATTTAATTACGCATAATTTTTCTAATAGAAATAATTATACTAATTTTAATTCAGATAAATTCAAGTAAAATAATTATTCACTAAACTAAAGTTACTAAACAGTAAGATCGGAATAATTGTTGAAGGAAGAGATGTAGGCTACGCATGCATTGTATTAGCGCTTCTAAAAATCAAAGTTGCCAAATGTAATATTCGATAATGTCCAAATTTTGAAAGGTGTGCAAAGAGAAGTTTGATGAGGTATTCCATTCTCACGTAAGAATTCATTATTGAGACTCTTCTCAAAAAAAAAAAAAAAAAAGACTGAAGACTGAGAAGAAGGGGAATCACGAGGTGGATGAATCTGGATGCTTCTTATATATATGTCAAGCATAGGCTTCAAGTAATATATCTCCTGTTATGCTTTCTTGCAAACCCCACCACAAGAGGAACATGAGGGAGGTCCATGAGCCGTGCTATCTTCATTTTAGGGATATATTTGGCTCTCTGCAAAACATCAAGCACAAAGGGATTTTTAGCTACAAAAAAAAAGACCGCATTCACCAAGTTTTGTTCTCAATCATAGATTTTGTTTAGAAGGTGGCATAATGTGAGAAGCTTCTTTCTTCCTACAAGGTTGGAGGCATCCTGAAGCCAGCTCTGGTAAACATCATCAATAATAGGTCCAAAATCCATAGAAGGTAGAATCCTTCTATACTTCTTTGTTTACATGCATAAATCAAGGCCTAGGTTTGGTGATCTTCAAATGTCGTCTATTTCCGTTATGGATAATATTTCTTTGGAAAATGAGTTTACTGAGGAGGAAGTGAGAAAAGTGATAGATCATTTTGGTGTCGATAAAAGCCCGAGTCTAGATGGTTTTACATATAGTTTTATAAACATGTTTGGGAGGTATATTACTCTTGATATGTTTGGATTTGGCCGTAAATGGAAAAGATGGATTACATGGTGTATCACCACACATAGATTTGATGTTTTGCTTAAGGGCGAAGTAACTAAATTTTTCCGCAGCCAAAAAGGAATCAGACAAGGTGACCCGTTGCTGAGGTGCTTTCTTTGATGTTTAAATCCGCTGCAGATCAAGGTTTGATTTCAGGATTCAAAGTGGCGGAACAAGGAACAGTAATAACCCAATTATAATTTGCTGGTGATCTTATAGTCTTTTTAGAAGACAATGAGATGCAGGTACGTAATCTGAAAAAAAATATTCTTATAGCCTTTGAAACTATATCTGGACTCAAAGTTAACTTTAGAAAAAGCAAAATTGTTGGTCTTGGGCAATTGCATAACAGAGAATTTTGTGCTGAGATTTTTGAATGTTCTTTATCTCAACTTCCATTGAGTTATTTGGGAATCCAATCAAGAAGAAAATTTAATTGTAGAATACTATGGAATAAGGTAATTCAAAAGTTTTAACGGAAGTTAGCAGGTCGGAAAAGAAGTTATTTATCCAAGGGGCAGAGGTAGAGTCTACTTGCTAGATTTCCAGTTTACTACATGACGCTATTTTAAATGCCGCTGGTGAGTGTTGTTAAAGACCTTGAAAGAGTTATGAGAAATTTCCTTTGGGGTTCGAGTTCTGCAACTAAGAAAAAGAGTTGAGTTTCGTGGACTAAATCAACTCTACCAAAAAAGTAGAGATGGTCTAGAGATAAAGAAGTTACGACTAGTTAATAAAGCCTCACACTCGAAATGGATATGGAGATATGGCAGTGAGAAGCACGCGTTATGGAGAAGAATTGTAGCTCAAAAATTTGGAGGAGTTATTGAAGCTTTATTTCCTAATCAACCTAGCAAAATATAGGTCGGAGTCTCTAGATGGGCATTCTAAAAACAAGAAACTTCACTGAAGACGACACTTCGTTGATTATAAAGGATGGTGCTGGTATTTACTTTTGGGATTATATTTGGGTGGATGAATAGGCTCTAAGACAGATTTTTCCAACTTTGTTCAAAATATCCAAAGGTAAAAAGCTTATCGTGAAGGAAATGGTGTCAGACCAAGGTGCGTGGAATTTACAGTTTGTAGAGGAGACCCTACAAACTGGAGATGCAGGAAGTTATTCAGTTATTGCAGGTTATAAGAGACCCGAATGATATAGACAATGGAGATATGAAGATGAAAAGGGATTTTCGGTTGCTTCTGCATACTCGTATTTAGAAATGGAAGGTTTTATCTCATCTACAGACAAACAACTTTGGAATCCTAAAATTTCGTTGAAGGTTTCCTTTTTTGGTTTGGACGTTATGCTATAATGGTGCTATCACCTTACATTATCTTCGGGTAAAAATTCAAGATGCCAATTGTTTGTTCTGTGGTGATCATGAGGAAACTAATACTCATTTGTTTTTACATTTCAAAAAAGCTTTTGAGGTTTGTTCGTATTTCATGGATAGTTTTGAATCAGCTGGGTTGTTGCAAGTGATGTTAGAAGAACTTTGAGGGAATGGAGTAACAAGAAACATTTCAAAACATCTTTTGAGGTTTGGTCGTATTTCATGGATAGTTTTGAATCAGCTGGGTTGTTGCAAGTGATGTTAGAAGAACTTTGAGGGAATGGAGTAACAAGAAGAGAAAGAAGAGACTTAAACGTCTTTGGGGGTATTTACCTTTCGCCATTTGGTGGGGTATGTGGGGAGAAAGAAATAACAAACTCTATATACGAAGTTGAGTAGAAGTATTAAACAGATCATTGTGGAGGTAAAAGTTTTGTTTTTCAATTGCACTAGACACACAAATACTTTCTCGGGTTTCAATTTATCCACTTTTATTTGTAATTGGGATGTTGTAACTTACACATCCGTGTAACTTTTCTTGTTCATTTTTTACTGCTTTAGTGATTCTAAACCTTTTAATTAAATTTGCTCTTAATATCAATAAAATATAACATATGTAATTTATATGTATAAATTTGATATGTATGAAAAGTATTCTTTATTTTTCTAATAAAGCTATTATTTTATATAGTTTAGGGCATATTATTGTTTACGAGAAACTTTTAAAACGTATTATTTCATAATATTATCTAATTTATTATTTTAACACTAAGGGTCCGAGATGGGATCGGAAAATTTTATTATTTTAGTGAGAATATTATATTATCTATCAGAATATTATATTTGTTGGTAGTGGACTAGGCAGTTTTATTTTTCATAGATTAGATGTTGTTATTAAAAAAGGCAGTTTTTATATTAGTAAGTATTATATTTAAAAAAATTATTGTACATTGAGTTGCATAAAAAAATTCACATTCAATCAAGTTAAAACAAAGAGACGACAAAAATATTTTGTGGCAAATCTGCAATAACAATTGTACTTTCTGAGATTGCGTGACAGGTGCAACAAATCCCTATATATGCCTAGGTTGTTGCTAATATTTTATATTCCAAATTTAACCCGAGAGATACTCAAAATGACTCCTGCATTTTAGGAAGGAAAAGTGAAAAACCAAGGGCGTTTAGGCCATCAACATTGAAATAAACTGTTTTATCGTCGGGCGTTGTAACTGGAAGTGCGGTAGCTCCGTAAAACTGTGCACGTTAGGCCATAAAACCCCGACTTATAATCAATGCTAACATGCGCATGGAGTTGGTGGGAATTGATGCAAACAATCTTTGGGAAGTAGCCTTCTTGTAGCCATTCCGAGAGGTAAAAGTAGGAGTTAGCTTGCACTTCCGGTTTTAGTGATCAAATTGTATAAAAAACCTTCCTACCTAACTTTTTAGTCTTACAATAGACATTGATTTAACTCTCTGAGCTCGTCTATAATTAGATGCACCAGAATCATCATGAATAAGTTTATCATTCCTCTACAGGATTTTGTTGATAAATTTTACAAGCAATTACACATTATGTAATGCTTTCAAAAGCTTTCAGCTATACGAGCAACCTTGTGATAGTGATCGTTCTGTGTAAACCATCCTGAGGTCATAACAATATGAAATGAAGACTATATGCAAATACAATAAAAGATAAAAATAAAATATATGAAAACTATATGATGGTGATCGTTCTGATTTTAAAATCTTAATCTTCAGGTAAAATCATATTTTTTAATTAGCTAATGTATGATACTTATAACAATTTTAAGTTATACGCATAAGATAAAAGATTTATTAGCTTTTCAATCCGAATTGTTCTGTTGTAAAAGAAAAACTGTCAGTCGATTGAGAGAAGTGATAAAAAAAATTATGGCTTTATGAACTCCTTTACTAATAATAAAATACAGTAAAAGAAAAATTACATGTAACTTCTCTTCTTATGAAGTATATGCCAGTCTAACGGGTTCATACTCTCCTGCATAGTCGAGTTCCAATTTGAGGTGGTTCATAGTAACATTAACATGATAAATGTATTATTAAAGTCTATTTTTTTCTTCAACGAATGGTTTCTAACTTTGTTCTACAATGGTCCATCCAAACATAATAGAACGATAGCATGGGATTTCCTTGAGGATAAATATCAAATAGAGCAAACAATAGAAACACGCATTGGCTAGTAGGAGATTTTAGTGTTATTTTTAGTCAAGATGAAAATACATAAAGTTTGCCCTTTAATAAGTATGACTCCCAATCGTGTGTAAACATAATCTAAAGAGAGGGGCTCGCGGACATAGGCTACTTCGGTAACTCTTTCACTTAGAATAATCAAAGAATTTGTTCTAAAATATATTCATAAATAATTGGATAGGGGTTTTGGTAACAAATAATTTGGTGGATCAATTCCCAAATGCTACTCTTTCACACCTTATATTTGTGGGCTTAGATTATTGTCCAATTAATCTAATGGTAGACTCGGGATATAATATATTCATCTTCTCTTTTAAATTATATGATACTTGATTGAAAGATCAATCCTATACAAATCTCATTCATAATACTTATTTCTTTTATTGTTCTGGATTTCTCTCTCTCCTTTTTCTCACTTCTTCTTCTTCTTCAACAAAACCATCAAGAACAACCCTTCTCTGCTCAGATCTGGTCCAAGTTAGTTAGTAGTTTTAGTTTAATTTTTATTTATGTTTTCAACTTATCTATACCATCATGGTGGTTTTATCTACTCTTTTGAGGTTTATCTTCGCTTCAATGACGATTATTGGGTATTGGGTTGGGTTTTAAGATCGATAGTGATTCTCTCCAACGACGAAATTTTCATTCGTCATTTCTTTGACGACAGAAGCTTCATCACTAGTTAAAATAGGATTGAGCAAATCACTCCTATTTTGGGAGCATATCTTTTTGAAGAAGAAAAACAAACTAAATGGTTGGAATTTACTTCCGAGAAAAATCATTTTTTCTCCGATTTTATCGGAACTTATTCATACTTGTATTTGTCTTACTCCGGTAATCCTTCTCATTCTCTTGTCGGATTTCTCGGTATTGTACGTTTACGGTATGTTCCTGTTACTTTATATTCTCTTATTTTCGTTCTTAAACTCATTGTACCTCGAATTTCCATAAATTAAAAGGTTCCTTGTTTATCAAAAAAAAATGAAAAAATAAATATATCATAATACTTGGGTTCTTCTACTATTGACTCACTTGCTACAATCATTTCTAATCTAAAGTATTTAGGGGTACTTAACTTGATTAATTGGAAAAGATATGTGTTTGGAAAGTCAACAACAACAAAATCAAACAAACTATAAAAAGTTTATAAATTATGTATCTCTAAACAAAACTTTTGTTATCGACCAAGACAACGTAGATGCTAAATCATGGGAATTATAAAAGATGTACGATACAGAAGAGGAAATAACAAAAATAAATATCCAAGGATGAATAAGTAGAACAAGGGAAAAAAAGACTACATACTTCCATGCGCCGACGCTAAAAAGAAGTAAAAGAAACAACATTGAACGTATGCTAGCTGACACAGGGAAACTGTAACCAACATTCAGCAAATTGGTGAAACTTTAATCAATTTTAATGATCACAGTTCATGTATTTCATTCCTTGGACCCTAAATCAATTTTAATGATAAAGTTTCTCATGGACAAAAAATTTCTTTGATACTTTTGTTTCTTGTACAGATACGTGGATAAATAGAGAGGATGATAATCATTGGAAGTGAATCAAATCTTCCATTACTAACCTTTAACGACGGATGATAGTCTCATATGATATTTAGTCCTCGTTTCGATTCTTCAGGGTTACTTGAAGCATTTCATCCTACACCTCCACAACCTAAGTCTTTCCTAATCTAAAGTTAATTGTAGCAAGTGATTCAAGTGTGAGTTTTGTCATATAAGTTTGATAACCAGACTCGACATACCAACATATGTGGGTTTAATTGAGAAATGCTTTAACAATATAACAATATAGTTGGCCACCAGCGTTTCATACAAATAACAATTGATTATTATGATTTTTTCACAGTTACAAAGTACAAGGTGTCAAAGAAAATATTTCGATAATTTGCTTAGCTCCACATGGAAGAAGTAGATAAGCCTTCTCCATTTAGTAAAAACCACTTTTTTTTCCAGAACTAATCTGCTGAAGATTTATAGAAATGTGACCTTGACCTTCGGCTAATTCTCGGCCAAAAAGTCACCTCGGATGATCATATACTTACTCAATTAACATATGAATTGGACTCTCGGATAGTGGAGACATTGAGGGTTATACCCTCAAAGTGGTCTGCAATAATTTTGGCGAAATAAAAAAGTTTTTAATAGTCAAGAATATAAGAAAGAAGTGGAGATTGTGAATGTGTGAGAGGGAAATACATATAATACAAAAAACTAGTCGTTCTTTTAGTTATTGGAACATAGCCATCGGAGGCTTGGCCGCGGAACTAATACTTAGTCGCCTGTTCTCATAGTGTAATATACAAGGTCTTTGGAGCTGCCTAAATGGTTCAATTTGTTTGTTATTGTTGGAACTGCCGTTATATAAATAAAATTTTATAGGCTTGCATATATTCAGGGTCTTTGGATACCACAGACATGAGTCAAATTCCAAGAAAAAAAGTCTATTTCACAAAAAGTTTAAGTTTTTTACTTTTATAAGTCAGTCTCAAATTTTGTTACCATGTTTGACCAAAAGCAGAAGTCGTAAATAAAAATATCAGGGCTGCTAATGGGGGGTGCCAGGATTAGTGGGGGTGTACCAAGCCAAGGTAAAAACTGTTTTGTCCTATATGAAAATCTGTTTTGTCTTATTATAGTTTTGATACACCCCCACTTAATTTGGTACCCCTATTAGCAATGTTGAAAAATATAACGCTTCACGATAAGTTAACTTTCTTGTTTTTAAAAGTCGTTTTGAAATAACATAACCAAACCGACATCTTGCTTTTTAATTTTTAGAAATCATACAGTTACTTCTTGGTGTACATCCATACTAAATTCCGGCTTTTCTACTTCAAAAAGTTAAAAAAGAAAAAACAACTTACGAAGTGACACCAAAACATGTTTTCTTAATTCGAGAAGTTAAAAGTTAAAACGCAACTTCCGAGGGAGTCTCCAAACACCCTCCTATTGCGCTCGACAGAAATGAGGGGTTTTCTATCTCAATGCCCTCAATGCGGGGTTAGGGTTATCTTTCACTTCCCCATTTCACCTTTCTGCTGGTGTCCTTATGTTCACTTCAATTCAACCAGTTTAAGCCAATTTTCCTAAGAACTGCTGATCCTAACAGTTTTTAAGATGTTTGGGATACTCAAAAAGTGCATTCGTGTTGGTGGGAAGCATAATGATCTGGATGATGTTGGGAGATATACTTACCATCGTATGAGATGCTTGGTAATTAACTGGTTCTTTGGAGATTAGTTCAAAATTCAAGCTCATGGGCATGGGATCTCATTATACGAGGTATTTTTGATTGAATGATGGATTAGAATTTGCATGTGTCTCTTGGATCGTTTGCTCAGTCGATTGATTTGTATTGCTATGCTGGAAATTGTGTTTATTTGTCTTGTAATCTGAAATCCAAAGTCAGATTATAACAATGTTTCAAGTGTATTTCACCATTGTGCTCCTCAATTTAGTAGTAACCAACCACACTATTTCCATTTCACCATCACTAGGATAACTTCCGGGAGATGGGCGATACTGGTCCTTGTGGACCTTGCACAAAATCCCATTTCGATAGAATTGGTAACAGTAATGCTGCTTTGCTGGTCACCAATGACGATCCAACATGCATTGAGATTTGGAATCTTGTATTTATTCAGGTAAAAACTTGCCTGTGGAGAATGTTTCGCTTAGTAATTCATTTCTAACCACTTCTTTAAGCCATGCCATGTTCTTTCACTTTGTTTAACTAACCTTACTTCTGTTTCTTTCTCTTTGGCAGTTCAATAGGGAAGCTGACGGCTCTCCCTTCGAGGCATGTCGACACTGGGAAAGAAAATGAGCAACTATGACACAGATGTGTTCATGCCCATTTTTTATGCTATCCAACAAGTACGGTAACAATGCAGTAATCTCATCCTCCACCTTTATTCTTTAACTTACTGGTGTTAAGTTTCTGAGACTGATGATCATTTTCTGGTATATGTATTTTTTTATACTATCCTTACTTTCGATCCATATTATAACTTGATGGAGTAAGGTACGCCAAACATATAAGATATGGTGTAAGATGGTGCTAAATCGCACTTCTAGGGAGTTTGGAAGTGACATTTGAATCTTCTTTATCTTTTTCTATTTAGTCATAGATCTGCGGTGAAGGTTTAATTTCACCATGGCCACTTATTTGCTTCCTTGCTTCATTTCACCATGACTCGTCTTCTCTATCCTTTGTTGCTTAGCCTGTTGACCAGTTATCTTTCTGTTCGTGGAGTTTTAACCCATTTTTGTTGACTCCAAGTGTTGACCCGAACAAAATTCCAATTGTTCCATCACTTCTGTAAAGTAGAGAAGTATTTTTTTTTTCTTCTAATTTTTCCTCACTTATATGATATCATTCACATAAGCACGTGAGCCATTGATGTTTGCTTAGTTTTGTTAACAATTTAACTTCATAGGAGGCAGGGTATTGATTGAAAAATATTTGTTGACCTTCTCTTTGGATTTGATTTTAGGCCACCGGAGCTTGGCCATACTCTGGAAAAATTGGAGCAGTGATGTGGACAAAATTGACATGGCTTAGAACTATTTATTTTGCGATTGCTGATGGTTCTTGTCCAGGTGAAATGTCTATAGCTGAAAATGAGTGTTTAATTGTTCAGTTTCTTTCCTGTTATTTTGTTGCTCTCTTCTTCTGTTCAAAGGCCTAATTAACAAGTATATCACCTCCTTTATTGAAATTGAAGTTCAACTGGTGCCTCAAATAAAAACTATCTAACTCCCTAAGCAAATATTTACTAAGTTAAATCAGTTTCTTCATGAGTTATAAGTTTTTTGGTGTGCATCAGAGTCATCTAAACATTTTACCTGAATTTGTATCTTTGGAAATAGTTAGCTATTTAGACTCATTTTTATGTAACCATATGTAGGTAATGAGGGTCGTGAATATGTCCTGCCTCGTATTTTTAGGCAACCTTTGCGTTATGGAAGGGAAATACTTAAAGGTCAAATGAATTCTATGCAATGAAACTATGAATTGAACTGCTTTTGGCTTCTTTTCTTAAACAAGGCGGCCTAGGAGCTTTTATTTATAAAGAAAAAGAAAAACAGAAACTAGGGGGGTAGGCCTGACCTCATAGCTAAAGAAGAGAAAAGCAAAAAGGAAAATACATGGTACAAAATTATCTGAATCTGTAGGAAGCTAATGAATATCTATCACTTCCCATTAGCTGAACGAGTAAAGGAGGCACGATAAAAATTTCAAAACTCAAGATGGAGGAGCGATGGTAGTTTTATGCTATATGAATCATGCCATATCCTCTTAACATGGAAAGTGTACCAGATGACTTTTTCTTCATGTCAGTGATAGGGCTTATATTAATCTTTATTTTTATGCCAGAATCTACATGCATGAGTATGTGTGTATGTTAGCTGTCTCACCAAACTGTTTAGCTGAAAGTTGAACTGAATCTGATGCATGTAGTAACTGTGTAGTTGTATTCATTTAGGGCCCTCTCTCTAATGGTTATGCTTGTGGGAAGTAGATTATGAAAGATGCAGTTTGGATGTCAGAAATGAATTACTAAAATGAGCACTCCTTTGTCAAAAAATATTACTGACTTCTTAAATTTTGAAAATTAGCAAACTATATCCAAATTTGATGATCTTCCCGTTTATAAATTATTAACTTATCAATGTTATCATGCTCTAAAAGCTTTTTTTTGTTGTTAACTAGGAACTCATATCTCAAATACGCGAGAGGCTAAAGCCTTTGCTATTTATTTGAGGAGGAAATTGCCAAGGGCATCCGAAGAATAACTGTTGCCACAACTCGTTTTGCTGTCAAGCCAGTAAACTCTGCGAAAGAAATAGTGAGCAGTCCAGTTAGACAATAGTACCCTCGTTAAGGTAATAAAAAAAATCCTGCCTCTTTTTTCTCTTCAATTTATTTGAAATTAGTTTTGCAGTTTTCACTGCTCCGAGCTTGGGTATTTTAACTTCAATTCATAATAACTAAATCCCAGCAGTAAGATGGCGATAAAATTACTTACCACATTTTGGGATCATTAGGATCGAAATTCAGAAGTTTGACTGTTTTTCAGTGTTTTCCTTGGTCCATCATGGCAAAGTAAAGAGCCTTTAAGGTGGCAGTAATGCTTTATTTTGAATGTGAATTCCTCTAGGTAGTGAGTACTAATGCATGCATTGCTGCTTTTATAGGTTTATTTATCTGTTTCTTGTATAGCATCATGGGACGATAGAGTATTGTTAGTCGGTCTTGGCAAGTAAAATGGCGATTTCTTGAGTTGTATTTTTTATTTTTTGAACGTTTTTCGGTAGCCCTGATGAACTAGGGGAACATTTTGTAGCCAAAAGTTGATTTCAGAGCCTTGATGGTCAATTGTAAGACTATCCATTCTCCCTCACCTTTTCTTATCTTTAAGAAATTAGGGTCCTTTTTGATGAAAGCTAGTGTATTTAGCCTAACCCTTTTGGTAGTTTGGGTTCATGTGAATTATGCTCTTTTACTTTCGTCTTTTATTTGATACTTAGGGTTTAATAGTGGATATAATACCCACAGCGGAAGTGATGAATTTATCAATTAGATGATGAAACATAATGAGTAACTTTGAAATTTGGTAGGCCCGGACGTAAAAATAAGAATTCAGACATACTTGCTTAAGAAATTTTATATGGAGAAGTTTGGTAGTTCGTCATTTGGTTGTGGTGTAGTATGCAGTAAATTTTTGTCGACTTGGTTTTCAATCAAGTGAATTTTGTTCATTAGAGTGTTTCTTGTATACAATGAGAAATTGAATAGTTAGGGAGAAATTGAAGGTGTGATTATTGTGGTTGTTCTGTCAAGTTTTGTCGAATCTTGCTTAACCTTTAGAGAACTCTCTCACTAGGTGCTGCGGACTCATATATTTTTGTTTACTTTCATCAGTTTCGTGTGTTTGGTTTTATGTACATCTAGTTTAGGGCGTATTACTTTTCCTTTAATGAGCTTCACATTGATTGTTTGCTACTGAAAAGGAAGGGAACTTGTTAGTTTCCTCCTGTTGAAGAATGGATACACTTAATGACTTGCTTGCAGCAAGTGACCTTATCTCCCTTCGCTGTGTTTAGTTTCCTTGTTCAGTTCACCATGGATTATCTTTACTGTCCTTTGTAACTTACCCTGTTGACCAGTTAGCTTTCTGTTTGTGGAGTTTCAACCCATTTTTGTTGAATGCAAGTGTTGACCCGAACAAAGTTCCAATTATGCATCACCACTGTTTAAGTAGAGAAGTGCTTTATTTTCATCTGATTCTTCCTCGCTTCGATGATATCATTCGCATAAGCATGTGAGCACTTGATGTTTGCTTACTCTAGTTAAGAATGTAACTTCAGAGGAGGCAGGGTGTTGATTGAAAAGTATTTTTTAACCTTCTCTTTGGATTTGATTTTAGGCCACCGGAGGTCGACCATACTCCGGAAAAGTTGGAGCAGATGATGATGTGGACAAAATTGGCATGGCTTATAGGGTTGTGGCTGACCATATTAGAGCTCTTTCTTTTGCGATTGCTGATGGTTCTTTGTCCAGGTGAAATGTCTAGAGCTGAAAACGACTATTTAATTGCTTAGTTCCTTTCCTGTTGTGTTGTTCCTCTATTACTTTTGTTTAAAGGCCCAATTAACGAGAGATCCGCTCCAAGCTCTGGATTCGGAAATGGCTTCCTGAACTTGGCACCAGAAGTCCAATTACAGTCAGGAAGGTTAGAGGAAAACCAAAAATATCATGAGCCAAATTCTATAACTTCATCTAATCACAAATTGTACTTTAATCATTATAACTTTATCTAATGACAAATTGTACTTTAAACATTGTAGGCTATGCAAGAACATATATTATCATGTATTCTTCTCATTAGAAAGCATCTGCTAACGCTAACGGTTGATTTTGAATCCAGCAGGAAAAGGCATTCATCAAGGCACGGTGGAGGAAACCTTGCTTCAGCAGCAGAGTATAAAAATATGGGATTTACCTGAACCTGATTTCAAGTTCAGAAGAGCCTCGGAAAATGGGCTCATACATGAGAATGGTATACCTCATCAAACTTTTCTCTGCACACCTTATAGGATTTGGTCGTCATTAGATATTTCAACTGTTTTTTTTTTTCAGAAGCTTTGGTTGAAACTGGACCAATTCCAACTCAACATCCACCTGCGGACCACGACCAACCTATAGAAAAGATCACTGATACAATCCGAATGTAATTAACCTACATCTCTTCCTTCAACAGTTATTCCGATCTTACTGTTTAGTAACTTTGGTTTGATGTCTTACATATACTGGAATCCTTAAACATGTAGGTACCTTAAGGACACATTTGAAACACCGGAAGCATCTCAAGTAGAGTCCCTGGATCAGCTAGCTAGTCGAGAAAACTGGAAGAAAGCTGCCCAGCTGTTCTACCAAACCTTAGGTAACTATAACATCCTATTTCTTCATTGTCTTCCATAGTACATTATAGTGAGCAGTGAGTATAGTTATGATTCTCTAATTGATTGTCATATGTAGCTCTAGCTACCTACGATTACCTGAAGGTTCAGCAAACAGTGGCGTTTGGAGAAATATTGATTTCTAAAGGCCCAAAGATGTGAACCTGATCTCCACCAACTTTTATGCTGTCACATATGTAAAGTTTCTACACAAGTTTTAGTGAGATATTAACCCCTGATGAGGTGAGAATAGCTTTAACACGAAGAAAAAAGATTAGGGACTGTCATATGCTCGAGAAGTTCTCAGTTACGTTGTCTGCTTTAGATGGTTGTGGGAGCCTACCTACTCGGTTTCAACTATTTTTTTTTTCCTAAACTGCTCCGATTCAAGTTAATCAATCTACAATGTCAACTCTTTGAATGATTATCCAACTTTATATACAGTTTTCATTTCATACTGTTGTGACCACTTGACGGTGTACTGAGAGGATCACTGTCCTGAGGTTGCACAAAGTATAGCTGAAAGCTTTTCAAAGCATTACACAAAGTAGGGGGTTTCAATCCATCAAACAAAATCTCCCGTAGAGCATTGGCAATTTGCCTTCAATTGAAAGAGTAGAGTGTAGGTACGGTCTGACAATTGGTATGTTTTAGCAATTCTTTCACGAAAATGGTTTGAAAAGAATATATAAACTTTTACAGATCAACAGCCTATGTTTGAATCTCCTCTCTTATTCGGCCTTGTTGTAGTTTATTGCTCATGTTCTTGGGTTAAGAATTGCTTCATTTTTGTTGCACGTTTTGCATGTATGATATCCTGAGATCTTGATGGAGTTGACTACAGATAATTGTTTCAGTTGCCATTTGAATGGATGTTGGTTATTCACTTATTTGGTAGTACATATTGGGTGTGGTCGAAAACAGATTTTTCCAGTTCATCGTAAATCATCTAAGCCGGTTCATCACAACCCCACATTGTACTGCGGGCTCCACGAGAAATTACTCTCACAATTGATCTTCTAGCTGTTTCCATCCTGATGCGAAATCATCTTAGCCATTGCTTTGCATCATCAAATTTTTCGATTTGAAGAAGAAACCATTGTGTGGGTCCAATAAGTTTCATCACACCGCTAACAGAAGGCCACGTGTATCTACTTCTGAGCTTTAACACGCGTCTGGCAAATTAGTAAGCTTAAACTTGACTTTCCATTTTACTTTTTTCACATTTTCTGTTACAGAGATTCTTTTCACAGATGTGATGATTATCTCTGTGTTTTGTTTTGGTGCGGTTGCATTTATTTCGACCCGCCTACAGCTGGGACAACAAGGGATAGTCCAAATTTTAGCATTTCGATTAATAGTGGGGTGAGGAGGGAAATGATTAAAGATCCAGATTTATTGTCTCATATCTCGACAATAACAGTTGTCCCAGTTTTAGAGTTTTCCTATTTACTCCTACCAGTTCCCGTGCACATATTAACAACATTTACAGACAGGGTTTTGGCCTAAAATGCCCAGTTATACGGTGGTACCAACGCCCGACGGTATTTCAGCCGTAATGACCTAAAAGCCCCCTTCTTCTTCTTTTTTGTCACTTTTCCTTCCTAAAGCGAGGGAGTAATTTCGACTATTTTATCAGGGTTAAAATCGGAATACGACAACCTAGGCCTAAATAGGTCATTATCGTACCTGTGACATGATCTCAAAAGGTATTATTGTAATTACGGATTTGCCACAAAGTATTTTGTTTTATCTCTGTTTGTTTAATTTGATGGAATGAGAATTTTACAACGTATTCTTGGCAGGGAGCGGTTCATTTATTCGGTTAGTTTTCTAAAATCATACTCCAATGGAACAATTAAATTTGGAAGCAGTTGGTTGTGCCATTTTGGAGAAATTCCTCCTGGTCAAATGGCTTTTCTATAGGCAGTGACTAAATGTAACCCTTATAAAGTTAATTACAACCCCTTTTATAAAATTGAAGTATTTGTGCACCTAGTTAGTGTAGGTGAACAAAACCTACTTCGTCGTCATCATCTACAGTAGAAATTTTTTTAATTAATACTCGATTATTTAATAAATTTTGTTAAATAATATTATTGTCCGGTCCCAAGTCGAGGACAACGTGCCAAATTAATAATTCGCTAAAATTATAAGATAATACATTTTTGATCACCTATGTAGATCCCATATGAAATATAAGTTAATAATGCATATATATATATATATATATTCAATACATTAATGATTTACGAAGACTTTTTGAAAAATGATTTAATTGTCTTCTGCTTTTTTTTTTATATCAACATCGCATTGACTTTCATCTCTAATTTTTCTTAACAATTTTTGGTCTTATTTTCTCATGGCTCAGCAAGAATTATTCAATGTGATTGCCGCTTTAATAGGCTCTTTTCGTGAAGGGGGCTCTATTATAGAACTTTCATCATCTTCTTCCACATATTTATCAGTTCCCATAACGTTCTCCATTATTTCTTCATCAGTCAACAACTGTGCAACTTCATTTTCTTTCGGACATTCATTGAGTTGCGATAGCGCAACTTCTCGATCAAATTTTGCAAGTCTTAAGTGATTTCGCTGTCTGTATGTTCATCCAAATTATCTTAAACTTATGTTATCTGTTGATCGAAGTTTACAATGACAAAAGCATCAATTTTTCTAAACTTGTGATATGAAATTTATCTATAAGTTAATAAAATATTAATTAATATATAAATTAATAAGTATTAATTTATCTGTTAATTAATATCTCGTTTAATTAATAAATTTCGATGGTCCCGACATCATTAATTTATAGAGTTTCTACTGTATCTTTTTCTGCTGTTACGTTACTTTGAATTCAAGACCATGATTTGAATACTTGAACAATCTCGTTCTTAGTCGATGTAAAAGAAATCAAATGAGATTAAATTTTGACTAATTAAAACTATCATAAGATCAAAGAAAAGGATTATTCAATTATAAAATAACATCGATCTGAATTCTCTTACAATTGCGCCAAACACAAAAATAAAGTGATATTCGCTTGGATTAGTTTGCATCGTTGCACGCGAATAAATATTATGAAGGACCCGATTATCAGATTTTTCTTTTACAAATTAGGGATTGGGTTGACTTTGATTCTTATTCTTTGGATGAAATTTGTTTTTGTTACTTGAATTAAGTGAAAAAAGAGTTTAAGATTATTCTAATGGAAGCCATCACTGGTCTGCAACATAGATAATTAGATGTTTTAAGGAATAATAGAAGGTAGAACGACGAGCAGATCTAGAAAGTCGGCCATGAGTAAGCACAATTTTTTACTGTGAGTTTTATCACCCACAACATTAAGGTCACCAAAAAATTTGCTTTTTAGTTGAGGGTTGTAAATATTCAAAACCAGGATTGCATTTAGTCACTGCCTTTCTATACAACCGGGTATTATAAGTAGACCTGTCAATGGATACCGATAATCCGTTAGCCGATATCGCTACCGTCCGACATAGCGGTAAACGGATATCCGATACCGATAAGTTAACGGATAATCCCTTCTTAACGTAACGGTAGTGGAACCGTGCATTTCCATTAGGTTTAGTACCGTTATCCGCTAACGTGCGTATTGCACGTGTAAATTTTTTCACTTGTGTTGTGTTTGTGTATCGTCGAAAATGGAGATGGAGTCATGGAGATGTCTTTTTCTTTTCAAAAAACATGATTTTTTCTTTTGCTAGAAGCCTAAAACATCTGAATATTTGTATGTCTGTTTTTGTGTGTGTGGCATGGATTTAGAACTTGTTTTGTTGGATTTAATAGCTGATATGTGTTTTTAGCCTATTTTCTGTTTGTACCGGATGGTAACGGATAAATATCCGTTATCCGGTAAATCCAACGTAACGGCAACGTTTTTGATTTTCCTATTTCCGCCGGAACTTAACGGATAACGGATATCCGCTAATTTTTAATGGCAGCGGCAGCGAAAGAGACAATATCCATTACGTTAACATCCATTGACAGCCCTAATTATAAGAAACAATTTCCTCCTATATTTTTTTTCTTCTATTTTACACTCTTTTGCCAAATCTTTACACACAAATCTTACTTTGGTCTATTGGAATTCAATTACTACCGTTTTAAATTACAATGTTCATCTATCAAGAGCAAAACGTTGTCAAATTAGTACTCAAATGTACAATGGTATCACATGTCGTTATCTATTTGACACACCAAATATGACTAGGATCGCAGATTCCCTAAAATGAGTATAAATTAAGTGATGATAGACTCACCGCGGCTAAATCCCGCAGTGAGTCCCGATTGGTAATCGGACGGTTCTAAAAGCATTCTCAGCATAGGATTAGTAAAGGGTGAATGTGCCCATTGTGATGTTTGAGGCGGGATTCACTGCGGGATTTAGCGGCGATAAACCTATCATTTCCGGTATAAATTATCATTTAAAATTTAACTGTACTTCGTTACTTTTTTTTTCCTTCAAAGGAAAAATAAATCCTCTGAATTTCACTGATATAATAAAACTTTACTAGGTATCACCCCGGCCTATGGTAGGGGCTCAACCTTTTTTTTTGTGATAGATGATTTTTCGGGTTAATTGATAAAAAAAAATTGTGCCATTCTTGCTTCTGTAAACAAATTACTAAGAATTGCAATTTGAGGTCTCATGCGTTACAAACAACCAATTTGTATATGTGGGCTGTGAGACTTGTACAATACATTATTATGCTGGGATGTAGTCAAATTCCTCCAACTTACATGGAATTCTCATTTAAATAGGCCATGGTCTCACTTAAGTAGGCCATGGTTTTTCCCTCTATCATGCAACTGGTTCTGGTGGCGTTAGCATTTTTGTGGGGGGTCAAGTAACTTGGGACATGTCATTTTCCTTGTCTGCATCATTTAATGTGTTAATATGTCATCGGTTTGCTCGGGACACCAGGTGCTTAATAGTTGAAAAGGGCTGGAACTGATAAAAAATATAATGTCGAAAAAGGATGGTCTTGCCATGTTGATCCATTAGTGTCCATCCCTCTTGACTTGATGAGATCTAATCCCTTCGTTATGATCACAACCCCATCTTAATTTGTATCATTCTCTGCACCAACTCTGATGGCCTTACACTTTTGATTGTTCATAAAAGTAATGGATATTAAAAGTTTCAATCTGAAACAATACAGGACTTCATGAAATCATTAATAATAATAATAATGCATAATAATAATGCATATAATGCATAACTCGTGATGGAATTTATTGTTGCAGAAAAATTTACCGACTCATAAAATTCTACCTAATCTTACATGAAATCTTCGTTTAATTAACTAAAACGTAGTTATAATAAACACTAATTTTCTGATTCCTGATGCACTAAAATCACTCCAGTTACTTATTCGCTTATTTCCACGGTTCCTTTTAGTTTACAAATGTGAAATCCACCCCGTTAACGTGTCATGCAAGCACATATATCACCAATTTTAATAGAAACAGACACTAAACTATTAAGCTATCTATTCATGTAAATGGATCCCCTAAAACAAATATATTGTACAAAGTGTAAAGATTAAAATGACTTCAGAACATGGACAAATAGAACATTTAGAAAACCGAACCTCATAAAGAACAACCTTACCTGCGAAAAGATGATTCAGCTTTTTCAATGTTACTAATATCATGAGGTTTGTTTTGTTCAGTCTCACCAACTCAAAAAGTGTAACAACTAATATTATGCCCACGAAGTCTACTTCCTCCCATATTCGGAATATTCACATCCTAACAATCTGCGAGGTTCCTTCTGTTTCATCACGAAGGAAGCTGATTGAAATTCATGTAGTTGGTGGCTGGATCAATTGTTTTGAAGGAGCAGGTAACCTTTGAAGCCATCTTCTTGTCCTGCAGTTGGATTATGCAAGAAATTATTAGACGTGCCTAAAAAGAGCTAAACAAATTGTTAATTGCATGGGTTAACAAACGGGACTATAACATAAATTGGATATACTGCTCTTTGTGGAATATTATCGAACAGGTCGGGTGCAGTCTAATGGTGACTGTTCTTCAAGGTACTGGTGCTCTTTATATAAGCTCAATTGTATCTGCGGAATTCGATAAGAACCCATATCTTCCGATCCTTCTCAAATGCTGACATTTCCTTAATCTTCCATCATTCATTCATAAATCCAACGACAACATATTTTCTTCATTACTGTTTTATCGGCATCAAAGTGACCCTCAAACTCTCTACTGATTCGTACACAACTTTCCAAATTTCTTGTAAACTCGAGTTACATCAATAATCACAACGTTATCTGTTCAACTGATTTTTCGTTTCAGACTAAACCTAAACTTTGTATCGTTTATTTCTTATCTTCTCGGCATCACACTCTGTCTTAAACCTTCGAACAAAACCCAACATACCATGGTTTACCGGCGTTGAGAACTTGGTTCGAGCGGCTCGTCGCAACACGGTCTTTTGCCCATGGCTAGCTTATAGTGGGACGTAATATAATCTTTACCGTCTAACTTAGAGAAGATCTTGACTGTTCTTTGTCCATCATAGACACCACCTCTCCTTAGAACATTGATGCATCATATTTAGATACATTATTGAAAAACATAATACAATATACATGTTCTATATCACGGCAACAAATAAATTTTTAAACACTATGTTATGAAATACACGAATTTCAAACAAAAAATTGATGATATTCGAGGGTATATTAAGATTCAGGCAATCTGGTTCGAAGAAATTTCATCATCCACTATCTTACTCAATAAGATAAAAATGTCCCAAAAAATAATTAGTTGCACAAAATATCATCACGATATTTTAATAGTTGAAAGGAGCAAACAATCCAAGAGAAAATCACCCGATTAACATAGTTGAAAGGATTACCTTTGTTATTGAAAATTATACTTTGATTAGTATAAAATTATTTTTTCAATAGTTCTGCGATTGATTAGGTTTGCACAATAGTAATTAACGACCACTCTTTGGGAACGACCAACTTTTTTTTTTTTTGAAGGAAACATAATTTCATTGAATTAATCCTCATTCAAGATGAGGCGCTGCATAATACAACTAGGCGGTTCATCATGGAAACTAATTACACATACCTATCCACTCCTTTATATAATTACTTTTTCTTTTTTACCCTATCCTTATTCCACCAAAAATCTCTTTAAATTTTGTCTAACTTATCTAAAGTTTCTGTGAGGAGAGCTTGTATCTGCATCTGATACATTGAGTAAGCTTGGGGGATTGACTGGATTAAAACGATCCTGCCCGCTACAACTTTGCTTTCCAACCTTGTAAAGTATTGTAGTATCTTTTAAGTAGCGGTTCAAAATTCTCTTTTCTGTTTCTATCGAAAAAAAGAGGGGTTCCGAAATATCTATCTTTTTTAGCCTGGCGAGATTGGGGTATACCCAGATTAATTGGGGTATACCCATTTTATTTCCATCCAAACTAGTGTGCTAAGGGGTGTCTAAAAGGTGTTAAAATACCAAATTGCCCATACTAAAAAACCATGCTGACTAAAACATATTCAAAAAAATTTCAAAATCTTTCTTCAAAAAACTCTAACTATACATGATGAAATCAAGAAAAAAAAACGAAGAATCAAAATGAATCGAAAGTCGACAAGGTTTTTTTTGTCGACCTTGCCGACTAAAATATAGTCGGCAGGGTATGAGGTTGAATAACGTGCCGACTTTTCATCTCTGAAATCAGCAGTTACAGGGTCGGCACGGTATTCATCCTTATACCTTGTCGACTATAGTTTAGTCGGCAAGGTTATGAAATTAATACCTTGCCGATTAATCATGCATTTGTAACACCTTTCTTTGTATGTCAACAATCCCATAGTCGCCAAGGTATTTTTTGTCGACCTTGATGAGTGCCAAATATTGTATATATTTATCCCTTTTTGTTGGCATTTAACTCATCTTTTGTGCATTAATTCTACATTTTATCCCATATTCTGTATTTTCATTGTTTTCAAGAATAAATATTTTTCTTACTTAATTTTGCATTTTTAGGTAATAAATAAAGTTTGGATGAATAGCAGAGCGGAAAAGAGCAGAAAAGTAGTGAAAAGCCGGGAGGAATTACACAAGGAAGCCGCGAAGAATGGTGTGCACAAGACCAAAAGGCTAGAAGTGGGCTTGAAGAAGAAGAATTGTCCTTAAAGAAGATATGGGCTTGGCATACCCAAGGCCAAAAACCCTTACTCAAACACATTTCCACTATCCAAGCCCGTCTCGGATTTCAGCCGTCAGATCGAAGCATCTCAGCATCCTACGGTCGCTCCATCATCGCACATCAAACTCCGAAGCCCCCGCTTTACATCGCAACGCCCATCTCCATCTTGGGTCGTCCGTTTTGCTACATCCCTTCATCCGACGGTCGCTCCACGCTTACCTCCGTATCGCCGTTGGATCCACCTACCATCTTCCCATCCATCGCTCCTTGTTGCAGATCATCAAACCGCGCTATCCCCGCTTCACACCGTAGAACCCGATACCCTATACCCAAACAAACACTCCCTTTCTCCCAAAACAGTCGAGCTTCTTCCCCTTCTCCCAAAATCAGTTGCAGAACCACCACCACCTCCATGCCCTGTCTCTGCAAACTGTCGCTACCTCGCCTTCTCCACCACCATCACTTCTTCCCCGACCGTAACAGATACCACCATCACGTCCCCTTCTTCTCTAGCCATCTATTACATCAACTTCTCAACCCGACAACCCTAGTTTAGAAGTTGATGAAATAGGTGAGGTTAGAGACAGAAATTGAAGCATGAGAGAGGAGCAGGAAGGTCAGAAAAAGCATGGGTCGAGCATAGGGGAGACAAATTCAGAAATCAGTGAGTTTAATTTGGAATTTAAAAATTAGGGTTTGCAAATTTGGGGATTTTCAATTTAGGGTTTGTAGAAATTTAGGGTGTTGTAACAAACTATAAATTGATGTTATGGGTGTTGTAGAAAACATCTCTGGGCTAGCCAGTGAATAATATTTTGAATCAATTTTCATTTTCCAATTTCTATTTTAGCAACAGTTGATTGTGTGTAACCTGTATGCATGTTGCATTTTAATTTAGTTTGTTGGATGAATGCTGTTGTTATACTCATGTCTAGCATGAGCTAATTCACTGCAACTAAGGCTCTGATGAAGCCTAGTGCACTGTTAGATGATGCATGGTTAGGATAGTTTTCTTAATGCCTGTTTGCTTGAGCAATGAGAAGTACTCAGTGCTCTGGCATGCCTGTGATTGATTGTGCTGTCAAAAGACAGTCAATGCTAGGGGCATATCAGTGAGCAAGCTGATTTTCATCTCATTCTAGATGTATGCATAGGATTTCCAACTCAACCTAGATTGCATTGCTTGATCAGGGCACAAGGTGGATTCAATTGCCTTAGTAACTCTCTTATTTTTTCTTTTTCTTTTTCATTTTCTTTTATGGGCTTGTCTTAATTATTATTATTGTTTTTTTTTTCTTTTATGGGTTGTGCTAATTTATGCTAGGTTTAGTTCAAAATTTTTTCCAAAGCCCAATCTTAAACCAAAAAAAACCAAAATCCCTTGTTAGTCCAACACCCATTCAAAACCAAATCTTCGTAACCCTTGTGGGCCAAATTGTTTCCGATTGCTCTGTCTGACCAACATGTTAGTTGAGGTACCTACAAGGACATGATTGTGACCTATAGAGACCAAACAAATAGACTTGTTAGAATTAATCAAGAAGAACCTATCGAAATTCTGAGTTCTGAGGTAGACAGCCCAGATCAAACCGAAACAATGGGAGAACCCCGTACCCTCAAGGATTATATGTACCCAACTAGAGCCAGTCAACCTTCTTGTATTGTGCTACCCGAGGATAATGGCCATTATGAGCTGAAATCAAGCACAATACAGATGCTTCCTATTTTTAGAGGTGTTGAGAATGAAAACCCGTACCACCACGTGAGAGAATTCGAGGAAATTTTCACTCAAATGTCCGACGAAACCCTAAAGTTAAGGCTCTTTCCTTTCTCCCTGAAAGATAAGGCAAAGGCCTGGCTTTATGCTTTACAACCTCAATCCATCATGACATGGGATGACCTCATAAAGGAGTTTTTCAAAAAGTTTTTCCCGAATCACAAGACTGCGACAATTCGTCAAAGTCTGAATAGCTTTGTGCAATTAGAAGGTGAGACCTTAGCTAGATACTTGGAGAGATTCAATGAATTATTGCTCCAATGTCCCCATCATGGTTTTGAAAAATGGAGACTTGTGCAAATTTTGTATGAAGGTCTAGATGTGTCCACCCGAACAACGGTTGAGTCAATGTGTAATGGTCTATTCGTAGACAAAACTGCTGATGCGTCTTGGGACTTCTTGATTGAAGTAGCTGAAAAGACGCAACAGTGGGAATCCATCCGTGAACCCAGAAAGACTACATCAGAAGCGAAGGCTTTTAGGATTGAAGCAGATTTCGAGGGAAGAGCAAACATGGCATCAATAGTTAGGAGATTAGAAGAGTTAGAACTACATAAAAATTCAAAACCTTCCACCACTACTCTCCGAGAACATGTCGCTTCGGCTGTATGTGCCGCTTGTAACGATCCCAACCATCAATTCCAAAATTGCCCCGATTTGCTTGCAGTCCAG
This sequence comes from Papaver somniferum, assembly GCF_003573695.1. Lineage (NCBI taxonomy): Eukaryota > Viridiplantae > Streptophyta > Magnoliopsida > Ranunculales > Papaveraceae > Papaver > Papaver somniferum. The sequence goes on from NC_039364.1 coordinate 125,401,053, forward strand.
GAATCTAGGCTTGAACAGGCACATCCATGTTTCAAAAACAAGAGCATAACCCCTATTCACAGACCTACAATCCAGGATGGAGAAACCACCCTAACTTTTCATGGTCCAAAGGACCCACTCAGGGAGGACCATCTCAACCCAATTAGAGCTATCAAAACAATCAGGGATCTCAGAACAATCAAGGTTATCAATATCCTAGGAACCCTCAACAACAATCAAACTCTCAACAACAATCATATCCTCAACACAATACCGACAAGAGATTATCCACCCTAGAGGAGATGGTCCAGAGTCTGGTGCAAGGTCAGAAAAATCTTGATCAAAAGATGAGTCAAATGTGCGATTCCATGAGCGAGAGAGAAAAGGGTACACTTCCTAGCCAACCCCAACAAAATCCAAAGAGGATATTTCAAACAGGCACAACATCCTGCACTGAAACCTCACCCGATCATGTCCATGCCATTACCACCCTCCGAAGTGGTAAAATCATCGAGAACAACGTGGGCGAACCTAATGAATCTAATACAAATTCCACGCTGTCTCCACAACCCCAGAAAACCAAAGAATCTGAGCAAGTTGGAAAGCCTGAAAATTCTACTGCTGTGAATGTCCCTTTGCCAACTCATTCTCCTGTTGCCCCATTTCCTCAAAGATTGATCTATCAACAGAAAAGTACCCATTATAATGAGATGTTAGATCTGTTCAAGAGAGTCAACATCAACATTCCTTTTCTTGAAGCAATTAGGCAAATCCCGGCATATGATAAATTCCTCAAAGACTTGTGTACTCAAAAGCGCAAGCTTAATGTGCAAAAACGTGCTTTCTTAGCTGAACAGGTGAGTTCCATCATTCTGAACAAAACTCCACCCAAGTTTAGGGATCCAGGATGTCCAACAATTTCTTGCACTATAGGAGAACACACGGTCAATAAAGCGTTATTAGACCTAGGTGCAAGTGTTAACCTACTGCCATATTCTGTTTATGAGCAGTTAGGTCTTGGGGAGTTGAAGCCAACATCTATCACTCTACAACTGGCAGACCGATCTGTCAAGATTCCTCGTGGAGTGGTCGAAGACGTTTTGATCAAGGTTGACAAATTCTATTTTCCCGTAGACTTCATTGTCTTAGACACTCAACCTGTACAAAACCCAGACTGTCACATTCCTGTCATCTTAGGACGTCCTTTCTTGTCTACGTCCAACGCAATCATTAATTGTCGTAATGGAGTGTTGAAACTGTCTTTTGGCAACATGACGGTAGAATTGAATGTGTTCGATATTAGTCAACAACCTGTGAATCTTGATGATGATGATGTGCATGAAGTTAATATGATTGAAGGATTAATACAAGATTCGTTGACTAACATTCTATCCGTCGATCCCTTTCAAGCGTGTATGGAGAACTTTAACTCAGATTCCTATGATGATGCATACTGTAGTGACGTCCTATCTCTGCTCGAATCTGTACCTCAAATGGACGTCACTGAAAGGAAATATGAAGTGGAACCACCCTTACTCTCTGATTCCAAGCTCATTCCATCCATTGTTGAGCCACCCAAGCTTGAATTGAAAACATTGCCTAGTACGTTGAAGTACGCATTCCTAGGTTCTTATGATACTTTACCTGTCATTATTTCATCATGTTTAGACACGGAACATGAAAGTAAGCTTTTAGAAGTACTTAAGGAACACAAGGAGGCATTAGGATGGACCATCTCAGACCTCAAAGGAATAAGTCCTACCATTTGCATGCACCACATTAATCTCGAAGAGAGTGCCAAACCATCTAGGGAAATGCAAAGGAGACTTAATCCTAACATGAGAGATGTAGTCAAAGGAGAGATCCCGAAACTACTTGATGCGGGTATCATATACCCAATACCTGATAGCAAATGGGTTAGTCCCATTCAAGTTGTGCCTAAGAAGTCAGGAATTACTGTAGTTCAGAACGACAAGAATGAATTAGTCCCTACTCGTACAACCACAGGATGGCGAGTATGCATCGACTACAGGAAGTTGAACACAGTAACAAGGAAGGATCACTTCCCGCTCCCTTTCATAGACCAAATGCTAGAACGTGTGTCTGGACACAGTCACTACTGTTTTCTAGATGGCTTTTCCGGTTATAACCAAATTCACATTGCACCAGAAGATCAGGAAAAAACTACGTTCACGTGTCCCTTTGGGACATTTGCTTATAGACGCATGCCCTTTGGGTTGTGTAATGCACCTGCTACTTTTCAGCGATGCATGATGAGCATTTTTTCTGACATGATAGATAGTTTTCTCGAGATCTTCATGGATGATTTCTCCGTGTTCGGTTCTTCGTTTGATAAATGTTTAAGACATCTTACCCTTGTGCTGTCCAGATGTAAGAAAAGGAACCTTGTTCTAAATTGGGAAAAGTGCCATTTTATGGTGAATTCAGGAATAGTTCTAGGACACATCATCTCGGAAAAAGGCATTGAAGTAGATAAAGCTAAAGTAGACCTCATCCGACATTTACCAAAACCCCGCTCTGTGAGGGAAATTCGATCATTTTTAGGTCATGCTGGTTTTTACTGGCGATTCATCAAAGACTTTAGCAAAATCTCAAGACCTCTGTGTAGTCTACTCGCCAAAGATGTTACCTTCAATTTCGATGATGCTTGTGTGAAAGCTTGGGAGGAATTAAAAACTCTTCTCACCGCCGCTCCTATAGTCCGACCACCCAACTGGGAACTACCGTTTGAACTCATGTGTGATGCCTCTGATTATGCTGTTGGTGCTGTTTTAGGACAGCGTGTTGATGGACTACCATACGTGATATACTACGCTAGCAAAACCCTTAATGATGCTCAACTCAATTACACAACTACCGAGAAGGAATTGCTTGCTGTCGTTTTCGCATTAGACAAGTTTAGATCTTATCTCATAGGATCTAAGATCATCATATACACTGACCATGCGGCTTTGAAGTATCTTCTTTCCAAGAAGGATGCTAAAGCTCGCCTTATTCGATGGATACTCTTATTACAGGAATTCGATCTCGAAATCCGTGATAAGAAAGGTTGTGAGAATGTGGTTGCTGATCATTTGTCTAGATTAACCATTGAGTCTATTGATGAGTCCATGCTAATCAGAGAATCATTTCCTGATGAGCAATTGATGTCTGTGTCAAACCTTCCTTGGTTTGCCGACATCGTTAACTACCTTGCTGCAGGTAGGATGCCCTCACATTGGTCGAGACAAGACCGCTATAAGTTTTTGGCTGAAGTTAAACATTTCCTTTGGGATGACCCATATTTGTTTAAGTACTGCCGGGACCAAATCATTAGGAGATGTGTCCCCAACACCGCACAGAAAGATGTGATATCTTTCTGTCATGACCAAGCATGTGGAGGCCATTTCAGTGCCAAGAAAACCGC